>NC_056728.1:1224652885-1224702885 GCF_019279795.1 Protopterus annectens | reverse complement strand
GTCCAGATTTTCACAGAATGTCCAGATTTCTGCCCCATATTTTTGTTCCATTTCTCCTAAATTTGTCTTTCTTGCAAATTACTGGCTAACTATTGAGGACTGAAGTGAGAAAATAATGGCAGGCATTTGAGTTTCAAACTCCATATGCTTCAGAAAATTCATGCTAATGCAAAACATGCAATTATTTCAACTTTCTAAGCCTGTAAGGGCAATATTTAAAAAAATTCTCTATTTTTGGTCCTTTGTCCCCCATTACTACTGGCTTTGTCCAGATTTCTTGATTGAAGAGGTTGAGAGACATGATCCATATTTTTAGCTATTGTATCTCCATTATTTCAGGCTGTGTCCAGATTTCTTGCACAAAGAGAGTGAGAGATATACGTACTTCTCAACTGTCCAGATTTTTGCAGAATGCCCTGATTTTTGCCTTATATTTTTGGCCTATTCCTCAATATTTGTGTTTTTTTGGCAAATAACTGAGGATTGATATAAATGTCATACATTTCAGTCTGACTTTGTTTTCTTTAGAAAATAAATGCTAAGACAAATGCTGTTATTCTAGCAACTTCCTAAGTCTGCAAGAGCAATATTTAAAATCTGTCCCTATTTTAGGCTTTGTCCAGGTTTCTTATGCTAAGAGGTTGAGAGGTATGAAAGTATGGTGTATAATGCTCTAGTTAAGAGGCTGGGCAAGTTAGTCAATTAACTTGATCAGGCTTGACCCTGTGACTTGGTTACAGGAGACAGAGCCTGAATTTGCCATACTAACTACCAGACTGCTGAAGTAACTGTGAGCCCCAGTGGAGACAAGAGCCTGATTACCAGACTGCCGATGGAATTGTGAGTTTGAGTTTCAGTACATTTTCAGGGCATTATGAGTTTCAGTGCATTTTCAATGGACTGTGTTTTATTTCATTTTCATGGAATTGTGAGTTTCAAGGGAAGATAAATTTAATGTTGCTCATGCTAAGTCTGTTTTCAGTGTGCAACTAACTGTTTTGTTTAAAAAAGTTTTCACCACAAGTGAATTGGCAGATGTTTTACCAGGTCTGAATGAACGCATAAATATTAAGTGTTTTTTAGAAAGTAGGAAGATAAATGGTTAAAAAACATTTTTATTGTTAATTACATTTAATTGACTGTAATTGAGTAGTAATTGATTTCACATTTTAGGTTTAAATAGAGTGTGGCACTGTGTTTTTATCATTCCGATGAAGTGTTTTACGAAAGCGGAGATTAAAACTTTTTATGCTAATTCAGTTTTTGTCTCTTCTGTGGTATACAGCGAATTTTGGTGGTTAACTGTTTTATCAAATGGCAGTCACTGTTTGTGTTGTAGAATTTGAAAGCAGGGTTAGCAGCATAATTGCTTTTGGTGCAGAAGGCTGTGGGTTTACTCCCACACCATGTAGATGGAGTGCTGATATTGCAGTGCTATTTTAACTGCGGATTATTTGGTGCATTTTAAGGAGGTATAGGTGGTGGTGCTGCGGTAGCGTTGTCGCCTCACAGTTAGACGTTGCCCGTTCGATTCTCAGTTAGAGCGTTTTCTGTGTGGCGACATGCGCGAACGGGCATTCCTTCGTTGAAGGTTGTGCGTTAGGCCCGGCAAGCCAGCACGTAAAACTCTACTGCCAATCATTAGCGGACCAGAGTTCCGCTGTGGTGACCCCTAACTGGGACAAGCCGAAAGACACAACATAGGGGTTCTACACTCCTGAGTGTGTCCTCCTTTGTATAAGATGTCTAGTAACTTGTTGTTGGATTGTCAGTCATTCCCTATTGCAATATTACCAGCTTACCATTTTTAATGTAATAGGCAATTTATTCTTCAAAGGCAGCAGGCACTGAATTTGTAGATGAAACCTTGAAATGTAATGTTGTTTGCTAGTAGCAACCTCTTTTCTTAGTTACAGATCTCTTTAAGGTAGAATTATCTGGATGACTTTTACTTCTGAAAAGATTGTGCTTTTTGAGTAATATTGGTGGAATATAATGATAGAAGTTTGAATGGCATTTTATGGTCAAAATTTTCTGAAATGTGTAGTTTTATCATTATTTCATACATTTTGTTTCATTGCTTTCTAGAAAAATGTTCATAACTACAAATTTAAAACACCATTCTAACATATTGTGATGTATTATATAAGGAATATAATTTATCATGAGGGCGAATCAAAGAACACATACATGTGTGCATGGCCCTATAAATGTGTGCAAGGAGCCTATGGTTTGAAAACAGCTCAAAGGTAAACTTAATCCTCCACTGTCAGATGCATTTTCTTTTAATGTGGCTTTCATGCCATTTCAATGAATGTGAGTTTCAAGGGCAGAGATGTTTACTGCTCATGCTGAGTCTGTTTTCATTGTGAGAATGTATTTAGCAAATGGCTATCGGTGCTTGTGCTATTTTATTTCAATATCTGTAATAATTGTAGAAGTAAATAAGAAAATGGGTTCCCTGTGTCTTTATTTAAAATATATATGATAATTCTTTCCATGCGTTTACATACAAGACCAGTCAGACTTATGGTCTGTGGTTATCCAAGTCAGAAGGCGGCCAAACCTTGTGCTAAGGATTAACTACTGCAGTCCTCTATTCACTAAGTACGAAGCCAATTACTAGGCTAATGTTGAACAGTGATTTTAGAGTGCTTGAACCTCATGTTTCATGCTATCTAAGAGGTATCCCAGGATATTATCAGGGCCTATTGAGGTAGTATTCTTTGACTTGTAGAGTACATTGAAGACTTGTTTGCTAGTGATAGCCAGAGGATTTATGGTCGAGGGTGTCTTCTGAAAGGTATTGAGGGGAAGAAGGTGTGAAACTGGAATTAGATTTATCAGCCAGCAGGTTTGCTATATCCTCTGATTCCTTTTAAGTGGTTCCATTTACAATTTGTTCAGCACGCTGTCATGTTACCTTTGAGGTTGTGAACAAAGCTGATGAAGACCATGTCATTATCTTTTATCTTTGAGGATATTTCGCCTCAAATCTGTTTGGTGGGCTTGATAAGATTTCTGAGTAACTTATTTAGTTTGAGGGGTTTCATACCCTTCTGGGTATTGTAGTTCCTAGTATTGGCCATGGTATTTCTTCCTTGAATTTCTTTTCTTTTCAATAATTTTGTTCAGACTATCACTGGATCATAAGACTAGAAAAAGCTCAAAACAAGTGCCTAGAGCATGTGACAGTAAACAGTCCCACCAGTTCTGGCGGCTAGGGTAATTTTCTTGCTTTAACCAATTTTCTTTCAGCAAAGGCTTGAGATTCGCAGAATATAAGCAGGGTAGTAAGGATGTAAATTTCAACTGCTTTACTTTTTGCTTGATTGACTCCCCATGGGTACACATCTTCATTAATTGTCAGTGGCAGTATGACTTAGCCCAGCTAAAATGTATTTGCTGTTGGGAATGTAAGGTTTACCATTCCAAAAGGCTTAGTGTGACTGTAGGCCATAGGAGTGATCATGCTTTGCCAGGTGACCCATGCTGGTGAAAGAGAGGTAGTTGTGGCTCATAGCTTGGATGTTACCTAGGGAGAGCACTATATGTTGTACCTACAGACCACAACACTGAGGAGCATGTGATGCCTAGACCCTGACAGTCCTTTAGTCAGCAGCATCACTGGAGGTGTAATGAGCTACTACAGGGGTTAGGGGCTGCAAAGGGAAGAAGAGTAATCTTGGGCGGGGGTAAACTGATCTGTCCTAGTGTAAATGGAAAGGTATTTTGTTTTTTGACTTACGGAAGATGTACCTTTGGAATGAAAATGTTCATGCATCATGTAATTACTACCCTGGCATATACTTCCAAGTGATCTGTTCAGAGATCAGCAATATAAAGGGGGTGTGGCTTGGTCAGCAGTGTTAATGTGGGTGTGGCTTGTTGAGGGGGCAGCAGTCTGGGAGTTGTGAGTATAAATTTGAAAATCCTGGCTACACCCCTGCTCCTGCACCCCCCATGTAGGGGGCTGTGCCCCCACACCCCCATTACTTATATATACTAACTCCGAGGTCGCACTAAACACACAAACACATAAAATCCACCACTACACACACTCACACACACACACACACACACACACACACACACACACACACACACACACACACATACACACACACACACACATACTAAAATCCTTACCCAGTACCTTTACAAAAACATCACTTACCTGAATCCCCAGCTAAATCCACAAACTGCACCGCACATCACGAATGCGCCAACACAACCACAGATTTGACATTTCCGCATTCAATATTATGCAGTTTCACGTAACTGCACTTTTGGCTTTATAGTCTTGAAATACTAAAATTTGATATTTTAGTATTTCGAGATTATAAAGTGAATCCATATATATATCTATCCCCTATCAGATGAAAAAGTTTTCAGTAACTTAGAATTCATATGGTCAAGACTATATGATCAAGTTTCTGAAAAGAAAATAAATGTAGGAGACAGCATTGCCAAAACAAAACTCAGACAATTCCAATAACAGGCAGTGCTTGTACGGACCACTCCACATGACAATCTGCTGAACCACCACGATTTATTGAAAAACTTGCAATCTCATCTGCTCTGAATTTAAGTAAAAGAGCTATAGTAATGTTCTTGTTTAGGCCCCGTAGCCTTCCTGCTTCAAGACTGATTTGCCAGAACAATTCTCTGTATTCTAGTCTTGCCTCCCAAGCTCCCCCTCTAGGCTCCATTTGTAACTTTTCAAAGACAAAAAAAAAAAACCTAGCCCCTTCACTGAGTGTAGTATGCTTATATAAAGCTTTCTTTGGGTTTTGAGTCCTAATATCATAATAGTGCTCATAAATCTGTTTTTTTCCCATTTATGCTCCGTTTTTCCTATATAGAATGCATCACATAGGTCAACGGTAGCTAAATAAACCACCTCAGCAGTATTACAATTGTTGAATGACCCCCCCCCCAAGTATTTCTCTACCCCTACTCTTCAAGTACAATCTGTCCTTGTTCAAAATGTAGGGGCATTGGGAACATGCCCCAACTTAAAAGTACCTTGTCTTTATTATTTTCTGTATTAGTTAGTCCTTTGTTGTGCTCTTATAACTCTTTTAGAGTCCATCCCTTCTTACAGATAAACTTCACTGGGTCTTTCCCCAAGGGGGTCAAGACAGTAAGCTCTGTAAACCTCTCTCATTCTTTTGCAATAATGTCTTTTACTAAGCATGTATCCCCATTGAATTCCATAACAAGTGCCCTACCATATTTAGTTTCATAATAGTGCCTCACATTTGTGCTTCCTGAGGCCTTCTTTCCTAGTATGGGAGAATATTTTGGAGCTACTAGGTCATATTTTTGGTTTTAGGGTTTTGTTTTGCAAAGAATTTATAAGAATGTGAGAGGAGGGGACAATAATAATTTTTTTAGAAAAAATAGAATTAAGGTGGATCTTGAGACTCCAGGCACATAGACATCCTAGGATTAATAGCAGTATTAGTATAAAGCCTGTCTTAGATGGGCGGAGACTTGAGTATAAAGACTCTTAATTAATTAATTGTTTTGTTTAATGATTTGTGATACTTGTACTGATAGACTGTTTTGTAATATATATTGATGTGTGTTTTTAACAGTTTTACAGGATCTGAAGAAGCGTAGTAATACGTGAAAGTGCTTGCCCTTTGTTTTATATGTTTTATTAAAGTGGAGTCCTCTGCTGTGGTTTTTCTGCTGGCTTTTTCTTTCATATCCTGTGTTTTTTCTGGCTTGGACATTTGGTTTACATTGGTAATTATTTTACTCTTGTTTGTGCACTTTCTTTACCAATGTCTACACATGGCAGAAAGTGCCTCTCTGGAATTGGACTATAACCCTATTAATGAATGTTTGCAACAAAGATGGACCAGGATGGTTAAGATACAGGAGAATCCCCTCTTATGTTTAATGCTTGAAGTTAATGCTTCTACCCCCTCTCAGCCTCACTCTAATGATTATGAAAACTTTTTAACAGCATTAAAAAGCTTTGAGAATGATTTATATAAGCTGAAGTGGTTTACCTGGCAACGCTTACACTTGGAAGTGTGCTTCAACTTTTGTATCATCCCTAGGGGTATGCGAGTACTCTGTATGCCGACTTACGGAGAAGCATACCCTGAATTACTTAAAAAATGGCAGCAATTAAACTTAGATCTTGGTATAACTATATCAAATTGCTGCTAGATTATTTTAAACCACTAGAGGATGATTTGTTATGCTCAGCTGAACAAGCTCACTCTCAACTGTTATCACGTTATAAGGGTGAGATGTATGCTAGTATGGTAGACAATGTATTTTCTAATGTATCATTGCATGAAATGAGGCTACAGCAAACTAAGCAAATGAAATTACAGCGAGATCATAGAGACTTTTGCTTAGGAAATGTATTTGTCTGGCCAAAAACAGCAAGTTCTGCAATTTTGGGCGATAATACAGTTCTCAATGGTAATGCACCTACGTTACATTCTTCAGCCACACCTCTTGTTCCCTCCATGAATGTACTAACCAGCTTGAAAGGACCGACTGCTGAACAGAGTAAGGAGCTTTCCTCTATGAATGAGGATTCCATACAAAGTAAGAGTTTCTGGAGTGTAAGCACTCCACCACCAAATCAACAAGCACTGGAATATGTGAAGACGGGAGCCAGACTGAAGTTTCAGTTATCTTTAACCATGCAGAACTTTAAACCTCTTCCCATGCAGCAATAGGGACCACTACATGCTCATTCCACCAGCAGAGGGAGATGAAAAAGGAAACACTCAACAGAGAGGTTTCCTGTGAACAGAAAAATGAGACAATAGATGGATAAGTTGTTAACTTGTCTCATTTACTTAGTGAAAAAGAACTTTCCTTATTAATCAGAGGTCTATTGTTTGTGCCAGCAGTACCAGCACTAGTAAGTGATATTTTGACTGACTTGAGATTATTTGCATGCAATGCAACCCTAAAACTGTTATTTGGCAATACAAAGAATACTGACTATAGTGTATATAAAAAAGCTAGCACTTTTTCATCAGCTTTGCCACCACATAGTGACTCTTTCATACAAGCGTGTGAAAAGGAACTGTGTGAGAGAATGTATATGCCACGCAAGAAAGATTTTTATAATCTAGATTTTACAGAAAGGCAAGCGTTAAAATGTCTTCAGAATATACCCAATTTATCTATAAGACTGGCAGATAATTGCCCTAATGAACAAGGCAGATTATTTGAATGCAATGAGAATGCTTTTGAAAGACTGTGATATGTACTGTAAAATATCATGGTCTCAATTGAAAAATATTACTACTGCTATTAGTGATTGCTTATATGATTTGTTAATGAGTAGACAACTTGACGAATCTATGTATCATTATTTAAATGTTAGCCATCTGACCGTACCTCTTATTAAAGGTCTGCTTAAAATACATAAGTCTTTGACAGCACCCCCGATGAGACTCATAGTTGCCGGTGAAGGATGTGCAACTCAACCCCTATCCATATATGTAGAAGGTAAATTAAAATGTGTCATTCCAGGTATTTCTACCATTTTGAGGGATACCTCTCAATTTCTGAGTGATGCAAATGAATATATGAGTACCGATGATATTACAACCTGTTTAATGGTAACCCTGGATGTCAAGAATTTATTTACCTCCATACCCAATGATTATGGCATTGAGGCCATAAGGGTGACTTTGACTAACAAAAGGGTTTTTGTCAATACATGATTTGTATGTTCCTGGACTTGATTTTGTGTAACAATGTCTTTATGTTTGAGAACCAGTTATATTTGCAAAAATGGGGTGTCTCTATGGGCACCACATGTGCAAATTCTTATGCAAATCTAGTGATGCATTTTTGGGAAAGTTTACACCTTTAAAATCATGTACTTAGCAAAAACATCAAGCTATACAGCTGTTTTGTAGATGATGTCTTTATTTTATGGGAAGGAGAAGAAGAGTCCTTATCTGAATTTGTTACCTACTTAGAATCCACCACAGAATTTTTTTAGATTCACTATTTCATGTTCACACTCCATCATTGATTTTCTGGACATCTTTCTTAAAAGAGATGTAGATGGTATTAATTTTACAATGTTATTTTGTAAATCGTGCTGGTGAAATGGTTTATTATCCCATGACAGCATGCACCCCAGGCATATTATTTCCAATATTGTAAAAAGCCAATATCTGAGAGTTACTAAGATATGCAACAAGGAAGAGGAGTTACTTAAGGAAGTTAATTTGCTGGGGAAATTATTTGAGGACAGAGGGTATAATAAAAAAAAATGGTGGAAACTATGCGTGAAAGCCAATAATAGATATGATTTTCCTCCAAATACTACAGAGGTGGTGGTGGCTAAGGATACCAGTAGTAACAATAGTAAAAAGACCAGAATGAACAAAGTCTTCTTTGTTACTAAATATACCACCAATAATAGTTTGGTAAGAGATATTATTAAGAAGCATTGGAGTTTGTTAACTATGGATCAATCTATAGCTAATGTAGTTGATGGTGCATCAAGTATTACGTACAGAAACAGTTGTAACTTGAAAAAAATTACTATGCAATGATAAATAGAAGAACATAATAAAGCGGAAAAGGGTAGATACATATCCTTACATTAATTGCAGGATTTGTAATGTTATAACTAAGAAATAAGAGTTTGCTCACCCTATCATACCTTTTGAATTTAAACCTAGGGTCTAAATCTAATATACTTAGCTACATGTAATATCTGTACTTGTTTTTACATAGGCAAGACCATACAGTGACTGAAAGATAGGGTAGACATTTATATGAAATTAAAAATAGGAATACAAAGAATGCCCTTACAAAACATATTTTGGAGCTACTAGGTCATAGTTTTAGTATTACGGTTTTGCAATGAACTTATAAGAATGTGAGAGGAGGGGACAATAATAAATTTTTAGAAACAATAGAGTTAAGTTGGATCTTGAAACTCCAGGCACATAGACATCCTGGGATCAACAGATGTATTAGTAAAAAGCCTGTCTTAGATGGGCGGAGACTTAAGAGTATAAAGACTCTTATTAATTAATTAATTAATTAATTGTTTTGTTTAATGATTTGTGATGCTTGTACTGGTAGGCTGTTTTGTAATATATATTGATGTGTGTTTTTAACTGTTTTATAGAATCTGAAGAAGCGTAGTAATACTTGAAAGAGCTTGTCCTTTGTTTTACAGGCTTTATTAAAGTGGAGCCCTCTGCTGTGGTTGTCCTGATGGCTTTTTCTTTCTTTCCTAATAGAGGAGAATATTTTCCTAATCTGAGTTCTAAAATGTCTATCCTGACCTCATTTATTAAGGTGTTAGGGTAGTCCCTTTCAAAAAACATTTTCTCCAATGTATCACATTCAACTGAAAAATCATCATTGTTGGAAGTCATCCTGCTCGCTCTAATAAATTGTCATTTAACTAAACTCTTGTTCTGTTGTAGGGGGTGGGCACTATTAAAGTACAAATATGAATTGGAATAAGTTTCCTTCTGAAAAACAGTAGAGTTAAAACCAAGGTCAGTTTTATAGATAGTCAGATCCAAAAAGTTAATTTTGTACAGAGTAATGTTATAGGTGAACTTTAAAAATTCTGTTCTACCTTCCAAGTAGTCCAGGAACTCCCTAAATTTAACCTTCTATAAAAGGACCAACATATATTAAACCTGGAGTTGAGAATAAACTTTTTCTTCCACCAGGCCAAAACAATGTTAGCATATGTGGGGGCACAATTAGCCTCCATTGCTACACCCTTAATCTGGTGAAAAAACTCCCAACCAAAAAATATATAGTTATTTTTAACACTAATTCCATAAGTTGCAAACTTACTTGAAAGTCGTTAAAGTTATTGTTTACCTTCTTGACCAAGGCTTCCGCTAACCACTCCAATCTAGTATCATGTGGGATAACTGAGAATAAGTCCTTAATACCTACTGTAATAAATAACGTGTAGTCATTGAGATGTTCAATTTCAGTACTCGTTAAAAAATCCCAATAATCCTTGAGTATCACATTTTCAGTACCCCACATAGCTTTTAATTTTTTATCCAAATATTTAGTCAATGGGACCATTTTGGAAACAGCCACTGCCACAATTGGTCTTAGGGGAGGATCAATCTAGTCCTTATGTACTTTGGGAATACCAACAATAGTGGGTATCCTTGGTTTATCATTCCTAAGGTATTTGTAGGTATTTAAGTCTATCAGCCCCCTCAATGAATAAATCACTTAATACCAAATCTATTTTTTGTATGCCACATTTATTTCATTTTTTGATACCCTATTGTAAGTATTCGTATGTCCTAAAATGTTCAACATTTTTGCATCATATACAACGGTGTCCATAATAACCATTCCACCACCCTTATCAGGTTTCATCACTCTCGTATTTTTATGCACCCTAATTTCTTGCAAGATTTTCCACTCATTTTTATTGAGATTGAAACTACATTTGTTCTTTGGGATTATGAGACAAACTGTTTATTAAAAGGGCTACACTAACACTTTAATAAATGAGGACAGGATAGATGTTTTAGAACACAGATTAGGAAAATATTCTCCCATACTAGGAAAGATGGCCTTAGGAAGCACAAATGTGAGGCACGGATTATAAAACTAACGAATATGGTAGGGCACTTGTTATGGAATTCAATGGGGATACACGCTTAGTAAAAGACATTATTACAAAAGAATAGGAGAGGTTTACAGAGCGTACTGACTTGACGCCATTGAGGAAAGACCCACTGAAGTTTATCTATAAGAAGGGATGGGACCTAAAGGAGTTATTAGAGCACAACAAAGGAATAACTAATACAGAAAATAATAAAGACAAGGTACTTTTAAGTGTGGGGCATGTTCTCAATGCCCCTACATTTTGAACAAGGACAGATTTTACTTGAAGAGTAGGGGTAGAGAAATACTTGGGGGGGGTCATTCAACAATTGTAATTCTGTTGGGGTGGTTTATTTAGCTACCTGTGATAGATGTGGTGCATTCTACATAGGGAAAACAGAGCGTGAACTGAAAAATAATGGATTTATGACCACTATTACAATATTAGGACTCAAAATCCAAAGAATGCTTTATATAAGCATACTATGCTATGTAAAGGGGCTAGGTTTTCTTTTTTTGTCATTGAAAATATATCAATAGACCCTAGAGGGGGACCCTGGGAGATCACACTACAGTTGGGAAAAAGGCAAAATTCACCGTCTCACGCAACAAGTTACTTACTGTGGGAAAACAATCCTTGTTCCTCTGCTTCGATGAAGTATGAGTTCAATATTTTGAGTGTCAATGAACTGAGATTCGATAATATGGGATTTCGACAAAGTCAGGTAGACCCATATATATATATATATATATATATATATATATATATATATATATATATATGTGTATGTATATATATATATATATATAGGTATATATATATATATATATATATATATATATATATATATATATATATATATGGTTTACTATCATTATTTCGAAAATAAAAAAAAAAGTGTACTTATCAGCTAAGTGTTTTGCCGAAAGTACACAAGTCCGAACGTTCCTAAAGTCGGAAAACAGCTGTTAATGTCGAAAATGTCGCTCACGACATTTTCAACACTTAACAGCAATCCCACCCTTCCCTTAACTCCCTAACTAACTAGCCTAAACTCATGTTTATGCAGGGCGGCAAGCCCCCCTGCACCCCCCACACCCCCCTAACTTAATATTCCAACTCCGAGATCGCACTACAGTGAGGAAAGGGATGTATTTCCCTAACTGCACTGTACCGCGATCCCCTTACATGAGCAAACGTTATAATTGCGAATGCATAGTCCATTCGCAATAATACTGTTCGCTCACGTAACCTGCCGAAATATGAAGTATTTGAACATCTGTTGTTCGAATACTTCATAGCCGTGCAATTGCACGGCAAAATTGTAATGGTAAACCTATATATATATATATCCTTAAAAGTTTTCTATTGTCTCTGAATGCTAGATGATTTAATTTATGTGTTTGTGTGTGTGTGTGTGTGTGTGTGTGTTTCTTATAATTTTACATTTTGAGTATGGAATTAATCCTTGTGGATCAGTGTTCTATCCAAGTTAACAAATTCAAATAAAAAAAGAAATAAATATAATAAAGTATAATTGAAAATATTTATAAGACATTGAGAAAAATCAGAAGAGGTAAGGGCAGAAAGTAAGGTGACTGCATAAAGAAAATTGTAGTAAAAATGAAAAAGTGTACCTATAAGATTGTGGCACGTTGATTGATTTATGGCACTTTATGAGTGCATCTGGCATTTATTTTTAGCCTTTTTACAACATTTTGCCAAGTTTAAAATTGGCAAGGTTATTCTTATCTAATTAAATTCACAGATGTTACCTCTCCAATTGCTTTTCCTATTGAAAAAAAACAGTGCCAGAATAGTTTATGCCTATATGATGACAGTGAGTCAATGTGTGTAGGCTCTTTTCTCTTTTATCTACTGGTCTGTGACTTTGGAGTTAGTATCTACAAGTAAGAAGGTAGATGAATGGGGGCAGAGTCTTCATATATGGGTGCAGCCAATAAAAGGGACTTTTTATCTGTTGTATCAACTTTAAGCTTCATCTGTTTTGTCCAGTTGAAGTTTCAGCGGGTATAGACTTATCAAACAAGAATGCATTTTTGCCAGTGCATGTCATGTGTATGCTATCATGTTAGAACATATCCTTGTCTTATAGCATCACAGTGTGCAAAGTTGAGGCTGGAGCACTGTTCTTAGGGTTTAATCTGGAAAGTGGGAATAATGTTGGACTGGAGCAAAAGGCATGACAACATTATTTTAACATGAAATAAAAAGACATGCTTGATATTTTGATTGTGTACTTGAGGGAGAAATTGTATGTAAATTTGAAAACTATGCAATAACTGCCTGTTTACTAAATTAGTACAGTCATTTTTTCATCTAAATCTAACACAGTTATATTGCTCATAGGAGAGTATGAAGAAGGTGTGAATAGATAGAAATGTTGAAAAGAAGTGTCACAATAACAAGAAAAAATTGAGTTAAAAAAGTATACCGATTCAGGAGTGAAGTAGCTGTTGACCAGGGAGCCATGTTTATTCCATTGCAATAGTGTGCATCTTATTGACATAAGAAGAGACATCTTCAATGTGGGAATACTGTAAGTACAACCACAGAAAATATTCTTACAGTGGATTAAAAATACAGAAGAAAACTGGGAAGTAGAAAAGTGGAGACAACAATATTTTGACAGGAAGAAAAGTGAGGAACATGTGGAAGACCATGACAGAATGTTATATAAAACACATACATTGGAACTGTGCTTTAACCTGTCTTCTAGCAGGAACATGTACATCATAACACACAATTGGTAAATAGGCACTAGCTTATTTAAAGATAGATGCCTAAATTATCTTTGTTCTATATTTGGGCTTTTTATATTAAATATAATCATTTCTGTCATTCCAATAAATATTTCAGTAACTTTTGTATTATAATCAACCTTTAAAATGTAGCTCTGTCTATATATATATATATATATATATATATATATATATATATATATATATATATATATATATAATATATATGTATATACATATATATATATATATATATATTATATATACATATATATATATATATATATATAAAATGTAGATAGCTTGATAAATATATATATATGTATACACACACACACACACACACACACACACACACACACACACACACACACACCCACACACACACATTTATAACTGCCTAACATACAAAACCATGTCTAACCCAGATCTGATAGACATACTACACTTAAAGAAATCCCAATCTCTCCGAGCCACATGCTCCATGGACCTAAACCTTGTCACCACAATAAACAGAACATGCTGGAGGGATAGAGTCCTGTCCTAGAGACTTCCCATGCTGTGGAACAGGCTACCCATTCATGTCAAGCAGAGCTCCTCATTAGCCCTCTTTAAAAGAAATCATGACAATTAGATGGCAAACAGGAAAGTCCCCCTGAGGATCACTGCTGTAGTGCTGCTCAACAGGGGCACAGGAAAATAATTTTCTTGGGTGGCAAAAGCCAGGGAACCTCATTTGGCTAGGCTTATGCCCTAGCATACCTATGAACATATGAACCTATGAAATAAAAGATATACACTTTAAAGTCAATATTCTGCAGCTGAAAACACAACTTCAGCACTGTTATTGATCATATCTACCTTATACAATAGTGTATTGTAATTATATTATTATATATATTATATTATAATTATATTAATATAGTATAACAGCAATTATTATTATTATTATTATTACTATTATATTGGTTCAGAGACTGATGACCTGAAAAGACATGTGTAAAGAGTAGTTTCCCTGATTTAATTTGAATAATACAATAGCTAGTCATTTACATTCAAAAATGTGCATGCTGATTGGATAGTGCAATCAGTGTACCCATTATACATCGATTGATTGCAATAGAAAGAAGTCTGACCAAAATTCAGTTTCTCCACACCACTAAGTGGACACTCTGCATGTTACAAAAAATATCCACTCTACTCTACATCATTAACCTGTTCCCTGAAGATTTGGAAAACAACTCAGAAAAGCATCTCACAGCTGTTGATATGATTATGAGTACCCTGAACCTATACAGCACGTCTTACCTGATTTTACACATATCCCACCTCCATGAACTTCACAGCAACTGAATTAAAAAAAAAACATCAGATTCTGCCTAAGAGATACCTCCCTCAACTGAAAAAAAGAAATCAAAGACTCTGCATGGAGGGCACAACAGGAAATTTGTCAGTACTTGGTGGGGGGGGGGGGGGTCAAAGTACTTTACAAGCCCTTACAGTCTTAGCACATGCACAGCATACATTACAGATATCTTATAGGATTGCCAGTACTTGGCAGAAGAGCACTAAAGTCCATGTATGCAATAGCATTATTTAGAAAAGGTAAGAATTTTCTTTGTTAAATAACATATCACTGTATATAGCAATAACCCACTCCTGTATGTGGGTTTCACCGGATCTACCCATGGTTGGCTTTGTTTAATCACTTGAGTTTTGCCCTCATGATCAGACCACTCCAACCATGGGTAAATCCAGTGACACCTGCAACCAGCAGATGGTAATTGCTAAATTTTTATCGTATGAGTTACTTTTCCTCAATAATTCTACACTGTGAAACATAACTTTGAGGTATTAAAAAATGCTCCCCTTTTCTACACACACACACACACACACACACACACACACACACACACACACACACACACACACACACACACCTGCTCCCTCCACAGGCAAACAATAGTACAAAAAAGGAAAACATTACTCCAGTGCTGTTCATTCCCACAGAACATAAGTGGACTCACTTTTAAGAAACTGCTATTAAAATATATGACATAATGCGGCTAGCTGAAACTGTACTTGTCAGACTGCAGGATAACTCTAAAGAATTACTAGGCAATCAGTACATCAACACCCTGTTAACATAGCAACAAAGATGCACCCAGAGCTTGGTCAGTGTTTCAGAGACATGCATTAGTTTGTACAGCATAACACAGAGTAAACAACATTTGAGTCAGTAGTATGTCTAGAAATCATATTTCAGAAATAATGCAGCCTATATTTTGCTGTAATTTCTTATTCATAAATAAAGTCAAAAGGACGTGAACCAGCTGACTTGGTGCTCCCTCCTTAGACCCTAGGACTCAAAGAAATGTTACATTATTGATTACCCAAAGGCTTATTAATGCCAAACAGATGTTGAGCCTGAATCTATACTACAGTAGGTGATTGTTGTTGTTATCTGTCTGCAGCAGTATCTAGACCCTTCTACACTTTAATCCTAGACACCTGTGGCATGTTTATCTTTTGAGCTGCCTATATTTTAGTTTGAATTCTTTTTGGTTATAAGTTTTCCTGCTGTGGGAAGGTATCCTCCCCAGAATATATTATGAAGGAGCTGGTAAGTTATTGAGGAGACCACCAACACAGTAAAAACTCTTATGCTATCAAATCAGTCCATTTATTTTGTGCATGTGTTTGTGAGCATGCATGTACACAGCTATGTGGGAGTGGTGGCTAGCTGCAATGGTCATGTACCTTGACTATTCACTGCAGTGGTATAAGGTGCAGTGAATTCTGCTCTGGGTTACTATCCAATTAAATGGTATTTACTTTTGAACAATTTTGGGACCACTTCAATACTGGGTCATTTAAAGATGCATTCATAATTGACACTCTTCCCTATTCAAAAATGTGACATTTTAGTAAAATATGTGCAGATAAACTAGGGAGGCAGCTAAAGCAAAACACTTGATTAACAAAATTAAAATACCAGTTCATTTGCCATGTTTAGTTTTCCAGAGGTCATATTTATCCAAATTAGGACTGCCTTTGAAAAAAAAAAAGAAGACTAGTTGGAAATCTTACCATTATCATCCAGGATGTTCTTACAATATCCTTGTATTCCACCTTTCCATCCTTTTACTTCATTTAGGCATTCTTAATGCATTAAAAAGGATAAGATCCCATTTTTTTTGTCATAAGAAAACTCTAAAATGTAACAGAGGAGAAGCAGGATATATATAAATACAGACACACACACACACACACGCACACGCACACGCACACACACACACCCCCACACACACACACACATATATATATATATATAAATATATATATATATATATATGTGTGTGTGTGTGTGTGTGTGTGTGTGTGTGTGTGTGTGTGTGTGTGTGTGTGTTTACTATCAAAATCTCGAATGTCATAATGTAATCCGGTCAAATTTCCAAGTGAAAACGCCGATGTTCTGCATATTAATTAGCTGACACTGTTGAATCAAAATACCAAAGATTTCAAATTCGGCAGTTTTCTATGTCAGCCATAATTTTCTTACCTGCTACAACTTACCTGCCTGCTTTCCAGCAGTACAAACCAATGCAGTTCAGTACATTGATGGAATTCATGCTCACAACCCCTGCAAACTATATATTCTAACTCCAAGATTGCACTACAGTAAGGAAAAGGATACATTTCCCAAGCCGCAATCTCTATTCTTAACATTGACCACATATAGGCGAATGCACAGTGGCATTCGCTGCAAAGGACACTTGCAAGGATTGAAGCTCAGCAATATGGGAATCAGCCAACTGACATTCGGCATTCCTGTGTTCGCCGAACCTTCATTCTTCATTTTGATGGTAAACCTATATATATATATATATATATATATATATATATATATATATATATATATATATACATATATAGTTTTTTTTTTATTTACTGCTTGCAGAAAACCTATAGCTGCATACTACTGTGCAGAAATATAGAAATGACCATAATTCTGACTAGCTAGCTTAGTTCAGTGAGCTAACCAATCACCCAGACTATAGGATTTGTTTTCAAGATGCTGTTCAAAGCATCTCAAATGACCCCTATAAATGATGCTCTTTAACTTGTTGTGTATGTTAAGGGGATACAAGGCAGGAATAATAGTTCATCACAGAAGCCATCGAGAAATAATTTCTTTAAGAATGTTACTCAAGTGAGAGGGAACAGAGACTCACAAATATCCAGTATATGTCATGCACACAAGTCAGTGCCACTCATGTACTCCAGTAAAAGTTGAATAAGATGTTAATTATTTAAAAATAAATTATATTGACAACATGATGAAGGGCTACAACCAGCACCCAGTAGGACCAACTTCCCCTATTTAGAATGTGTTTAAATATTTACAAAGGAAATAGATTTTTGCCAAATAATAGTCTATTATTACTTTTTCTTGGAGACCTTTCAGTATGTAAGAAGTATTGTAATATGTCATGCAATATACTAATACACATTTGTGAAGTCTTTGTAAAATAAGCAACAAACTTTCTTTTTATCCTAGCCTGATTTATTCTATTACTTGTTGACAAACATGCTCTTCCCTGGGTCTGTGGGTAATGTGCTGCAAAAGCATGGTCATTCATTCTATTATATTAATGGAACCAGCAGTGTCCACTCCCTAAAGTTGGGTACCCCCAAGTCTTTCTGGCAACTGGGCAGATTATATAAAACCAGATCATGTGCGTCAAAGTCTGTGATTTTCCTGTTTGCTGAGACAACTAACTCAAGGTACATTTCATACCTTCCTAGTTTCTGCTCTTTTGTGTGATCTCAGCTTCATAACATAAGAGATTAAGGGTGGTAATGGAGAGGGGGTTAGCCTTCTGCAAAAACATTTGATGTTTGTTGCATAATTTTTTTCAAGGATAGATGCAGTCTGAGAGTAAACATGCCATTTAAATGTTTTAACTATAATTATTTGCATTTCAGTTAAGTGAAATGAGATTAATCATAAAAAATAACTTTTCTATTTGCATTTGCAGTCTTTCTATAAAATATACATCTACCAGTGCAATAATGTTATTTTGGATGATGGCTGTGTTTAAGATGATAAGAGAAAATAAAGGTATTATTTTCTCTTAGATTATGCATTCCATCATCTTAAAATAATATGGGATCCACTATGCATGTTCAGTTATCACATAAAAAATTGCTCAACAGATGCAACAATATATGCACATATATGGATCCATTTATATATATATATATATATATATATATATATATATATGCAACATAATATAAAAATAAAAATTTCAGCAGAATAATCAGAGAAACTCTTTTTATGATAACCATCTGCTGTTGATTCTTTTTCATATGCCAGAAGATAACTTAATGCTGTGTTGGTTGCATAATGAAATGCATCTTAAAAATGTCAACTGATGAGTCACACATTAATGGATCTTGACAAACACCAAGCATATTTGTAGATATTCTGTTTTTAGGCTTTGAATTGTGTAGGTGAAGTATTCGGCACAATTTATTACTGCTCAGTTTATAATCAGGCCTCATTTAATGGTGATTTGCATATATTTCCTGGAACATTAATAGCTGATGCATAAATCTGCAATTTATATTGCTTCTCTGCTGTTGTATTTCAATGAAATTATTCCTCTTTGCACTTGCATTGGGTTTTGCTGTGTTGAGTTTTCAAATTATTTGAACTGCAAAAGTAGAAACTTTTAAACAAAAGCTAGAAATATCAGATAAGAAAATGAAGTGATAGTAAAAGTAGAATCAAAATAATATAAACTGTTTTTTTCTGGAAAAATACTAGAGCCCTGATGATTAAACTATTTTTCAGGTAAAAAACAAAACCCTGCACTTCCTTTAATTTTTGGAGAATCATAAAATAGTCTCTTTGCCTTTACACTTAAACCACTATACAAACATGTTTGCAAGATTGCATATACAGTACTATTTATTTTACTGTAAACATTTAGAATGAATTCCACTGGACCCCTACCACATCTTCAAAACATTGTCATTTACGTTTTACCCAATTTTTGGCAATCTCTGATTATATTCAGCATATCACACTTTGTCTTAAAGTATTTCGGCTTTTCCCAGTTAGGGGTCACCACAGTGAAACTGCGGTCTGCTAATGATTGGCAATGGATTTTTACAGTGCCGAGTTGCCAGCCTGACGCCCATCCTTCAAGTAAGGCGCACTCATTCACATGCGTACCTACCTGCATGTCTTTGCTGAAAACCTTTTTGCATTGCTATCAGAAGGAACAACAATAATTCCACCCCTATTCGTAACTGATCATGTGCAAACTGCGAAAATCGGGGGGGGGGCATATCTATTCTTAAAATGCATTTTCTCAGTAGTTTCATACCTTGGCTGTCTTTCTGTCATTTTAGTTTGTATTCTCACTTTTCTCTTTCTCTTCCAAAAATGCCATACATAGCAATAACATGCTCTACCATCACCATTCCTCTCAACCTCTTAGAGCAAGAAATTTGGACAAAGCCATGAATAAAAGTGGGATAAAAGACCACAAATAGTGACACTTTTTAAATATTGCTCTTACAAACTTAGAAAGCTGATATAATAACAGGTTTTGCATTAGCACAAATTTTCTGAAAGGTATGAAGTCTGAAACTCAAATGTCATTATTTTCTAACTTCATTCTTTGATGATTTGCCACTAATTTGCCAGAAAACCACAATTTTATGAAAAATGGACCAAAAACATCAGGCATAAATCTGGACATTCTGTGAAAATCTGTACAGTTGAGAGGTATGAGTCCCTTATTGATCACTCTGCAAAAAGTTCTGCTTCCTTATTGATGTGCTGAAATCATGGTGGGGTCAACATAGTCCATTACCTACTCAGTGAGAGGGGGAATGACATAGAGAGAGAGAATGTTCAGACTGGGGTAGCTTGACTGGTATTTTTTGCTAATCTTCAGTTTTAAGGATAACAACATGTTGTTGCATAATCCAGTCTTCAACCCCATCCCCCCATGTATTCTGCATTCCTTTTATGGTGAAACAATGTGAAGGCTAAGCCATCATATACAGCACAATATCCATAAGTCTTAATTGTCTCTGATTTTGCATAATGTCACTGAATGCTACCTTTCATCTGTCCATGGTTTTTGCAGAATACCCCTGATTTTGCCTCATATTTGTACCTTATGTATCCCTCATAAAACTTTAAATTTTTTTATAAATTACTGAGGATAACAGTCAGAAGCTAATGCTAGATACTAAAGATTCATAATTTATAGTTAATTTTGTCTAACAATCCATGCTGATAAAAAACCTCTTCCAATAGTAAACTGATATACTGTACATGTATAAAAACCAAGGAAAGAGACCCAGCTTACTAGTGCAGGAAACATTCAACTTTACCTCATCAAAGAAACAAGTGTAATGATGCAAAGACAGAAAGTACTGTCCTTGTATGTCTCTGAAGAGCCAGTTTGAGAGCAGGAAATAATAGTAAAATGAAACAACATAATATCTAGTAAATTAGATTTGCAGAGCTAGAAGCCACGATGATTTGCCAGAGATGGCTTGCGCCTGTGACCCCTGGGATTCAGGATACTGGCCAAGGCTCTTGCCATCCCCATAGTGCCTTTTTTAGGCAAGGCTCAAAAAACAAACCCACCACCGTAATAAGTACCAGTGACAAAAAACTGAGGGCAATGCTGCTCAACGCCAGGAGTTTAAACCTCAAAATGCACTCACCTAAGGCCCTTCTCAAAATGGAGAACATCGATATTTGTGCAGTAACTGAGACCTGGTTCAGCACTCAAGAGAGCACCCCAGCAATTCCAGGCTACAACTCATACCACACATTTCGACCACAAAACCTGGACCGAAACACCAAGGGAGGAGGCGTATCCATATTCATCAAAGATAACCACACCTCCAGACTAGTGGCAAATTATGATGCCTCAGAAATCATCCAAGTGCAACTGACAATGGGCAAAACTGCAATCCAGATTGTAGCTTGCTACAGATCACCATCCCTGCCCCAAGACCCCCACTTCTCATTCCTTGAGGTACTAAAAAACATAAGGGTCTAACTAAACATCCTAATACTGGGTGATTTCAATTACCCAAACATCAAATGGGAAAACTACTCAAGCACTAATGCCTTTCCTCAATGCTTCCTGGAATATATTAACTCAAATGCCCTGGACCAGCTTATCAACACCCCTACATGAGGAAACAATATACTGGACCTGGTCATCACCAACATGGGGGACAAGTGCTCCACACCCGAGGTAAATCCCTCGTTGGTTAGATCAGATCATAAACTCATCACCCTTGATATCCACATACCCCCTCCCAAGGAAACCACAGTGAAAAATGTCTCCAAAGCAAACTTTATGCTGCTTAAAATGGAGGTGTCAAACTTCATCACCCCCATGCAGAATGACAACTTGGTTGAATCTGCTGTAGCCTATACAAAAGCACTCTACAAGCACTTACATGAGTGCATGGACCATGCTATTCCAAACAAAACCAAGACCAATTCCTCCAAAAAAGGAAACCAGTCTGGTGGACCCTGGCTATAAACAAGCTCTATAACAGAAGGAAAAAAATTATTACAAAAAAGAGTAAAAACCCAGGAATGGAGGAGTGCCCTGACCAACCTTAGCAAAAAGCAAAGATCCCTTATAAAATCCGAGAGCTTTGAAAGAAAAATCACAACGGACATCAAAGACAACCACAAAGCATTTTATGGCTATGTCAAGAACCTAAATGGCAACTCTCAGATCTGCTCAGAGCTACAGCATAATGGTTCAAAATTCATGGAACCAACTGATATCACCAATATACTGGCAGATAGGTTCAGTGCAAACTTTACCCCACCTTCACCCCCTATAGGGCACATATCTATACCAGAAGATTGTGCTGCCCCCATAATCATGGACACCCATGTGAAAACGGCACTTTCTAAAGTAAAGAACACAGCATCCATGGGACCAGATAGCATCCCAGGCTGTGTGATACATGAACTCCAAAATGACCTAATCCCTCACCTGAATACCATGTTCAACCACAGCCTCTCCTCAGGCTACGTGCCCACAGAGTGGTGCATGGCAATGGTTGTCCTGCTTCATAAAGGAAGAGCCACCACTGACCCCAGGAACTATCACCCCATAAGCATGATGAGCCTCGTCTGTAAGGCCATGGAGCGCATCATCATGGAACTCATAAACAACAACATTGGGAACCTACAAACACTAGACCCTACCCAGTTTGGTTTCGTAAAGGGTAGGTCATGCCTCCTAAACCTGGTTGACTTCTTTGATACGGTCACCAAAGCAATTGATGAGGGAACGGTAGTCCACATGGCATACATTGACCTTGCAAAAGCCTTTGATACTATTCCCCACTCGGGAATTATAGACAAACTCACTAACCTAAATATAAACCCTTACATCACAAGATGGGTTGCTAACTAGTTCACAGACAGAACCCATAAGGCAAAAATAGGAAACGCTAGGTCCAACTCCAAACCTGTGACAAGTGGAGTACCCCAGGGTTCAGTCTTGGGACCTCTTATGTTTGGTATTTACTTCTCTGAGGTACAAGCAAACACAGAGGGACTATGGCTAACAAAGTTCACAGACGACTGCAAACTGTGCACCATAATTGAGCCTCCTGCTGAAGTAGATATCCTTCAAAAGGGGCTCACTGAAACAGATACATGGTGCCAAAATCATGGCCTCAAGCAAATGCCCAAAAGTGCATTGTTAACCCCTTCGGGAAAAAGCAAGTACCTATGAATTACCACATAGGTGGTAGCTCACTAAACACAGAGAGTATGATAAGAGCTCTAGGGACCCAGGTGGATAGTAACCTCTCCTTTGATAACCACATCACTAAAGTGGTTAGAAAATCCTTCTACATGGCCCACCTTATCACAAAGGGGTTTGCATCTAGAAAAAAGGAAGTTATTGTCCCCCTCTACTTATCACTCGTTAGACCCATTATTGAGTACAATGCCCCATTTGGGATGTACCTTACTAGACACCTGCAACAACTGGAGAGGCTTCAAAAATACCTCACTAAGAGGATAAAGGGCCTAAACCATTTGCCCTATGCCACCAGGCTAAAAAAACTTTAACTGTACTCGGTTGCATACCAGCTGCTCAGAGGTGATCTCTGCCTGACATACAGGGCTATGTCTAACTCCAAATTGCTGGAAATGCTCCATCTAAGGAAAACTCAATCTACCCGAGCTACATGCTCTAGGGACCTAAACCTGACCTCAACAATAAACAGGACTTGTTGGAGGGACAGATTTGTGTCCCAGAGACTCCCCTTGCTCTGGAATAAGGTCCCCATATATGTGAGGCAGAGCTCCTCACTGGTGCTTTTCGAGAAGAATCTTGACAAGTGAATGGGGAACAGGAAATTCTCCCCAGGAATCACTTCTGTGGCTCTGCTCGACAGAGGCACAGGTAACTAAACCACTTAGGAGGCACAAGCCAAAACAGTTTGGCTAGGCTTAATTATGCCCTAGGGCCAATAGCCTAGTACCTACCTATGAACCTATGACCCTACGAAGTTGTCCTCTCATTGCAGAAGAAACAGGACCTCTGCAGGTAAGTACAAAAAGTAGTTGCACATGATCTTTAAGTAACATTAACGCTGGTAAATGAAGGGATAGATGTTAATTCATCCATCAGATTTTCAGAAATAATCCTTGGAATTCAATAAACTCCGTGTAGCAATAGTGGTATTCCTGCACGGAGTGGTTCATGTTCATGTAGCCACAGCAGTGCACCTTGCATATTCATGAAGGCGCGCTGCTGTTTAGGCAAAACGGACATGGAGCGTGAACGAGTGCAGTGGCCGTGTTTAAATAGTGCATGGACTACGAACATGCACCCTGCACTCAGAAAGTTCCACACAACACTTTCTAAACATGATCCAGCATAATATTAGAGAATTTTTCTAATATTATGCTAGTATTTCAGTGTCCATGGACAATGAAATGAAATAAATGATCATTTCAGTGTCAGCAGACACTGAAATACATACGGGAGCAGGCAAGCAATGCAGGGTTTCACACACCCCCTGCATTGTAAAAGTGCCGTATGACACCTTGCAACCTGCAAAAGCAGGAAATGTGGACAAAGGCACAAATAATGGGGGGGGGGAGTCCTAAAAAGGGACACTTCTTAAATATTGCCCTCACACATTTTGAAAGTTGATAGAAAACAGGTCATGCTTTACCATAAATGTCCGAAGGATAGAAGTCTGAAAGTCAAATGTATGCCATTATTTCCTGACAGCACTTCATGTGGACAAAGGCACAAATAATGGGGGGACAAAGCACTAAATATAGGGACACTATTTAAATATAGCCCTCACAAACTTAGAAAGTTGATAGAAAACAGGATATGCATTAGCATGAATTTCTGGAGGATAGAAGCCTGAAAGTCAAATGTATGCCATTATTTCCTGACTGCAGTCATCAATGACTTGTCAGAAAACCTCATTACTCACTATATAACGTAATAATATAATAATGATATAATAAAATGTTTTTCTTACATGCTAAGGAATGTTTAAGCATAGCTAAGTGGGTGTGCACGTTATGGCCTTTTCGTTAGCATTGCTTAAACATCCCATAAGAGATAAATAGAAATATACAGGTGAAATTCCCTACCCTGAGATAGTGTAGTGGTTTGAGTCCTGGCTTTACATACAGGCATTCATGGTTCGAGTACCAAGGCAAGCAAGTTATTTTTACATGGGAAAGCAGTGTTAAAATTATTTTTTTTAACTTAAAGTATGTAGTAGCTGTTTTTTGTCAATCAGGGTAGTGTAGCTGGTGTAAAATGTAAGTGTGAGTGCATGTAACATGTGAAATCACCCATGTATACACAAGTGTCCCATGCAGTATAGTCACACCCCTTGCTAATGTAATGAAAGTACATAGAGGGATGTCATGTAAAGTAAATCAAATAATCCTACTAAATAAAGCCAATATCCTAATATTTTTTTAGAATGAAAAGTGAGCAATGGTCAGCCATGCCCAGCTATGCTTACCAGATTAAAGCATTGCTTACACTTGATTGCTAAGCAGCAGGAACTCAGCTAAGCGGATTTGCCCACTGTTAAGCAGTGCTCAGCAATTGCTCCTTTAAGGACTGTTCGACCCAGCTTAGCGGGTTTGTGCATTGCTAAGCTGTGCTCAGCATTTTCAAAATGGTCCAATGAAGGCAAAGGGCAGGAATATGGCCTTATTTAAACAGGTGGGAATACAGCCATAACCTGTTTAGTTTGATCTCTGCAGGAACATGTCTGGTGTTGGACAGGGAGCGCACATTCGGGCACAGTGCTGGAGCATTCAGAAATCCAGGGTCATGGCTGGACTCCTTGTCAAAAACCATGATGAGAGACTGCTGCAGGGCCATTACCAGGGCTCACAATACAAAATGGCAGCCTGAGATCATCTCGCACGTGATCTCACCAGTGCTACTGTCATCCCCCAGACTGATGAGCAGGTACAGCACCACTATGCTGACCTAAAGCAGAGGAAGGGGATGCTCTTGGCCCAGTGGATCAAAGATGCATAGGCATAGAATGCTCCAATAGTGAGTAAGTATCACTATCAAGTAGTTTGTAGCAAATACTAGCCTGAGAATGTGATAGGTATGCATCATGTTTGTTTCTCTCCCCTACAGCTGCAGCAGAGAGGGCTATGAACATCGAAACCCATGGTGACAGACTGCTGAGACTGCACAGACAGGCTGGTGATTACAAATCTAATTTGCAGTATATTGTTCAAATAGCTAAGAAGGAGTGCATTGCTTACTGCTAGTAGGTATACTGTTACTGTGTGAACTGAACAAATAAAAATGTTTGACAGACTAATATTGATGTGCAATAAAACTACCTAAAAAACTGTTGTGTTTATTCTGGTATGTTGTTGTAGACATTTAGAATGTATACAGATTCTTCACAGCAAATGTGGCTGTGACATAATACATTAACTGAGCTTCTTCTGTGAATCTGCTGTAAGAAAACCATAGATGGTAGAGCTGTAAAACAAGATATAAACGAAATGTGAAATATATACTGCACTAAGATCTGAACCCTGAATAGTAACGTGTAAAGTTTCAAATTATGTTCCATCCAGCATTGCCTTTTGTTAACCTTTGCTTTCCAGATTGTAGTAATCCAAAGGATTAATGCACAGTACAATAACTATCTGTCATGCATGCATCACAAGATTACAATTTCAGACTGTCTAACCAAGAGCCTATTAGACTGAAACCAGTGAAACTCAAAATGGCAGTTCTCCAGTAGCTCAGTGTGATTAGAAATAGTTTAGTTGCTAATTTTGCACACACAGACACGGTTCGAATCCAGGCAGTACTACTAAAATGTGTGCATATCTACACACAAGGAATCAGGAATAAATGTAAAAACAGTCAGTGTTAACAGATATTTTCTCCGCAGGTTGTACAGGTAAGGAAATGGTAGTAGCTATATGAAGGGTATACTAACAAACTGTGTACAACTGTTCAACTGTCCCACCACATGCCTGGAAATGACAGCAGGATAGGTACATACAACATGCAGTCTTCCCAATACATGTCTCTCAAGTGTCACACTGTCATGGCTAGTGGTCACTGCTGCCAATAACCCTGGACACAGCTAGAAAACCAGTTGAAATATGCCAGTAGCACACTCACATAACAGCAGTTCAGGGTACCCCTTCTGTACCAGATATGTAACCTGAACATGCACAAGTCCCCTCTAGTCATGTATCCAGAGTTGTCACAGTTTGCCCCATACCATTCCAGGCCAACAGTTTGATAGGTATGTCTGTGCTACAGAAGCTATGGGCCATAGGCAGATGTAAAGTGAGGGGAAACCCATAGAGTATTGAGCAGTACTGTTGTGGTAAATAGAAGCATAAACAGTTGTTAATGGAGTTTTTGTCTCTCCCCCCACCCCTCATATGGATCAGTAGTAAAATTCATAAACTATGGGTATGTTTTACTCCAAACCTAATGTTGGGACTTGTCTTCTATTATTGTGCATATATTTGATTGGGTGCATTCTAACATACCTTGTTCAAATACCATTGTTGGTGGCCTGCTGCCATCAACGTTACTGGCATGCTGTTACGATGTATGCTGTTGCTCCATTTATACATGTGTTTGTTTTGCTATGCAACTGTTTCAAATCTGTTTTATGAGGTTAATTGGAACACCCACGCATGCTGTTATAACTAATCTGGAAATGTGTTGTTCTTGACTTACCAACATATTCTTTAAAACCTCAATACCATAGCACATTTGGGAAGGCAGAACCTGGCAGATCCAGCTGTCCCACCTCATCTGACCATGGCACAAGGCCCCAGCACATCTGGGACCAAACCTGGGCCATCCTCGTCCGCTGATCCTACACCACCTTTGGGTGGAACCACCTCAGGGGATGGGGCCCGTCCCCCCTCCAGGAGCGGGCATGGACAGGAGCCTGTCACCCACAGTCAGGTCCCGTGTTACAAACTGAAACAGTTGATAGTGTCACAAGCTTTGTGTAAGATAACATGCCTGAAGGATATAGGTTCATAGGTTCATAGGTTCATAGGTTCATACTAGGCTATCTGCCCTAGGGCATTTATAAGCCTAGCCAGAGTGTGTTTGGCTTTCGCCACCCATTTTAAATTAATTTTGCTATGCCCTTTTTTGAGGTTAGTATACTGTGCCTCTGTCTAACAGTGACACAGAAGTGATAGCCGGGGTAAACCTACGATCTCCCATCCACTCATCAAGATTCCTCTTGAAGAGAGTCAATGTGGGACTCTGCCTAACCTGGACTGGGATTTTATTCCAGAGTGAAGGGAGCCTCTGGGTTATGAATCTGTCCCTCCAGCATGTCCTATTTATTTCAGTGCTGAGGTTCAAGTCTCTCGAGCACGTAGCTCAATAGGATTTGGATTTTCTGAGGTGCAGCATGTCCA
Source organism: Protopterus annectens (assembly GCF_019279795.1). Lineage (NCBI taxonomy): Eukaryota > Metazoa > Chordata > Ceratodontiformes > Protopteridae > Protopterus > Protopterus annectens. The sequence goes on along the minus strand of NC_056728.1, from coordinate 1,224,674,486 downwards.
TTAATTCCGGGTTGGACATGGCTTTATACATCAGGCACAGATCGCCTCTGAGCAGGCAGTATGCCACTGAGCAGAGCTGGAGTTTCTTTAACCGGGCAGCATATGGCATCTGTTTGAGCCCTTTGATCCTCTTGGTGAGGTACTTTTGGGGTCTTTCCAGTTGCTGCAGGTGTCTGGTAAGGTACATCCAAAAAGGGGCATTGTACTCAATTATGAGGGATGAGTAAAGAGGCACGATGACCTCCCCTGATCTAGATGTGAATCCCTTCATGATTAGGTGGGCTATATAAAATGTTTTTCTAACCACTTTGGCCACGTGGTTGTCAAATGAGGGTTTGCTATCAACTTGGGTCCCCAGGTCCCTAATAACTTCTTCTGTACTTAATGGATTACCACCTATGTGGTAATTTGTGGACACTTTGTTTTTGCCAAAGGGGATGACTATACACTTTTTGGCGTTTAGCTTGAGGCCATGGCTCTGGCACCAGTTGTCTGTTTCTATGAGGCCCTTTTGGAGGATGCTTGTGTCAGCTGGAGAGTCGATTATGGTGCCCAGCTTGCAGTCATCTGCGAACTTGGTCAGCCACAGCCCTTCCCTGTTGGCCTGTACCACCGAGAAATATATACCGAACAAGAGAGGTCCCAGGACTGAGCCTTGTGGGACGCCACTTGTAACTGGTTTGGAGTCTGACATAGCTCCAGCAATTTTAACCATGTGGATTCTGTCCTTGAGCCAGTTTGCAACCCATCTAGTGACATAGAGGTTTATATTTAATGTCTGAAACATCAATGGATGTCAACAGTTACTGACTGCAATCCTCGCATTATCCTACTGCTTCCACAAAAACAGACATTGTCTGTGGAACAGACTAAGCATAACAATTGAACCCCTTGGCAGTCTGTGGACATCAGGACAGTTGAGAGGTATGTCAAAGGCATATCACTGTCAGATGTCAGGTCACACAGAAAATGCATGTCCAGACGAACCCTGTTAAACTAGCAACCCTCTATGTGTATAACAGCACAACTGACTTACAATCTACACCCAATTCTGGAGCTTTGTTCCCCCATGTTGCTGGGCTGTCTCCACATGTCCTCTCCCGAGAGTTATTTCCACATACTGTCTGTGAAGCTGTAGCCCCCACACCTCCATAATGTCCTCCACACAGGCAAGGGAAAGAGGCAAGACACACATGAAGGCTGTCATTATAGCATTGTGTTGCTATGGCATTGGCAAATGGAAAGACAACACAGCTGCTCTGGATGAAAGTAGCAAGTGGGAGACACCGACTGGTGCACAGGACATCACCTGCTCATGAGCAGTACCTACAAAAGGCAAGCTGCTGCCTATGCAACACAGGTCTCAACCCATCTACACAAAGACAGACTGTGACTACACAAACCTAACCATTTGCATTGTTGTGAGGGAACTTCTGAGCACTATAACAGATATGTCAATCATGTAAGCATGTAATGGAATGCAAAAAGGGGGATGCAATGATGTCAAATGGGACATTAAACACTAGGTCACAAGAAAACCTGCTGGACTCACATGCTGCTGTTCAGCACCTATGGCCATTACAGCTTGCCCTGCCTGCATTGACATGGAGCACATCTCTGGTCCCTGAGTCATTCCAGTAAAGGCCAGCTCATGTATGACTACTACTGGAGTCTCTGTTGTCCAATACTGAATGTGTCACTGGTAGGCCAGCTACCAGGGATGTTGTAAATACTCATATGTCACCTGTGAATGCTACTCTGATACATATGCTTGTCTTACAAATGTAAGAGATATACATAGGGTATGTGCATACTACACAACAGGTGCAGATGTGTGTGTGTTGAACTATATGTAAAATATTGAGCCCATACCCGACAACTGTCCAGCATTTTGCAGACTGACCACGTGTGTAGTCAGTGCCTCAGACAGTTGTGTATTGTCTGGCACATCATTGGAAACCCATTAAAGACTGAAGTCATAACAAATTAACATACATTTCATTGTCAGATGTCATATTCTGCAGAGTACATCTGTGAATGTGACACCGTCTTTGCTGGCAAATAAGTGTGTTTCAGCTAAATTCATAAAGTGACACTATTTACTGGCCTTTAGCCACTACTGATATGTGCCTTTGTGCAGATGTTTTGCTCTAACAGGAGCTAGGTGTCTTACCATGACAGCCATGTCAATGGAAGCATACCTTGTCCTGTAGGATGCTGACATTTGTGGAGTCACTGACACCTGCTTTCCAGCTGTGGAGAGCACTCCAACCTTGCCAGGTCAATCATCCCATAATACGTGTAGACCCCAAATGGAGGCCCACAAAGCCACAGGAGGTGGAGTGTTGAACATTAGAATACACATACACACCTGCAGGCTGGACAAACAGTATGTTACATGGGTGACATCCCAAGTGCAGTTAACAGTTGACAAAACTCCTACTCAATTCATAACTAGCTACAGGCCTCCAAACATGACTATGGACACCCACTACACCTATTGGGACCTGCTGAATCTGTTAGGATTCAATCATCTCCCGTGCTGCTGGGTGACTTCAAATGCCCAACCATAGTGTGCTTGACTTACGCCACTGGAACATGAATGCATATAGATTCCTTGGCTTTGTCAATGGCAATGCAGTGGATTAATGGCCCCACTCCTACGGCAGGTGGGAATCACATGTACCTGGACCTAATCAGCATGAGTAGCCACTGTAGCACTCATACAGTGCCATCCTCCTTGGTAATATCTGACCACATAGCCATCACTGTTCAGGTCACCATCTCCCCTGCTCCCCCCCTTTACAGTGTCAAACAGAATGAACTGTACACAAATGACTATAAATCCCCTCAGAGTAGGTAGAAGTAGCTGTACAGCCAAAGTCCCATTTGTTGGAACTAGCAGCAGTGTCCAGGTCCACACGACAATACTATGTGGGCACCCAAATAGCTGTATGGACTCAGCAGTGCCTGACAGGACAACATCATCCCCCTCAAGATAATATAAATGTCTGTGGTGGATGGCAGCAATACACAAATGCCATAATAGATGGAAATAATTGCTGGACGGGCCAGAAAGGAACAGGTGCCTCTTCAGAAGCAATGACTCGTTGGTCTGTACAAACAAGTAATGGCAGAGGTGATGTACCCAAAGCCTGTCTTTGAGTGCAAATCGGACACATCCACCAAGGCAAATCACTTGGCCTTCCACACATGTGTCTGCAATTCCAGAGGAAACACACAAATTTGCTCTGTAGTGGTGGTCAATAACACCACATGCACATATGGCACAAATATAGGCAACCGGCTGCAGACAGGTGAAGTGTAAACACCACTCCCTGTCCCCCCAGTGGTACACATGTGCATTTACAGCACCTGCCCCCTCCCCTCATCATCAGGAAGCAGGTCTGTAATGCCCTCTTAAAGGCAACACACAGAAGTCTCCATTGTCATGATACCATCCCTTGCTGCATCCCACATGAACACAGGAATGGGCTGTCAGATCCATTCCACACTGTAGTCAACCACACTCTGAGCACCGGTGTCATCCCACCTGCACAGAGGACAGACACTGTCATCTCTATACACAAAGGTGGAGCAATCCACCAAGCAGCCAATATGATGCACATCAGCCTAACTCGCCTGCTCTGCAAGGGCATGGGAGGTGATATTGAGGACATTTTGAACAGGGACATCATCAACATCAAAATGCCTGGACCCACACACCATGGTATTGTCAAAGGAAGATCAGCCCTGTGAAACCTGATTCACCTCACTGCAGTGATCAACAAACACAGGGATGAGAGGAAGATGGACAACAATGCCTACCTTCACCTAGTCCAATCCTCGCATACTAATCCCCAGGTGGACAGAATGCATAAGCCTGCACAGCTAGGCACCAAACAGTAGGTTAACAGATGGGTAGCTGACTGGCCCAATGATAGTAACCATTCAGTCAAAGTAGTAGAACCCACCTCTAATAGTAGATTCATCCACAACGGTGTACCCCAAGGACTGATCTGGGGTCCTCTACTGTTTGAGATATATGTTTGTGAGTTACAGGAAAATAACCCCATTGGGACTGTGAATGTGCAGTTGTGACTGCCCACATGTGGGGATATAAGTCCCACTGTATCCATATAGGGGGTCATGGGCCTCTGATTCCCAAATACCCTCCCCGTCCAAGGTGTTTACCCCCACATGTGTCATACACTGCCCCTGTCTGCTGTCTTGTCTGTCTTGTCTGTCTCCCTACCTAACCTACCTCCATAGACATACCTACAATCCTTCCCCAACATTCCACTCTCACCTTAACGAAGTAAAAAAGGACATCTGTCTCTCAAAACATTATTACCCCATACATAGCTGACCATTTTGCACAGGTGTCCACTGGACACATGTAATCTGGTCCAGTTGGCTTGACAACACATTTCTGTTGGCTTCACCCCTTTCTCTGTGATATTATTGTCCAAATTCACATCCAAATTCTGTACAAATGCATAGCTATTACTGTATAAGAAATGGACAGCTATGGACCTTCCCTACACCCATCCTGCACATCCCTAGCTACCTTTCATATTGTTTTTCCCTCTGCATGCCCCTTTCTCACCACTTTCCTATAACCCCTTTTTCTTTTCTTTTAAAGGAATTAGTGCAGGTGTAAGAAGGAGTAAGGGGGTTTAAGTGAGTTTGTGCAATCCTAAGTGAAGCCAAAATGGATTAAGCATCTGTACAGTTAACAATATGTTGGCATTGCTTGGCGTCACGCAAATCCGCACAAACCTGCCTAAAGCAGCTTAAAACTGCTTTAACCACTCTGTCTCCATCAGCCACTGTTCTGACTAGCAACAAAATAATCAGCCCTGCCAAGTCTTGAACCAAGGACCCCATACACTACAGTCAGAGCAATATATCACTAAACCATTTGAGCTGTAGGAATTTCTGATGCTTTTCAAACATATCATGCAGTAGAGTTATTCAACAGTAGGAAAAATGCTCTCTGTAATCACTCAGGTTTTTTTATATAAAGGTTCATAGGTTCATAGGTTCATACTAGGCTATCTGCCCTGGGGCAATTATAAACCTAGCCCGCTTCTGTATGGCTTACACCACCCCTTGATTTGGGTATACTGTGCCCTTTTTAAGGTTTAGTTTACTGTGCCTCTGTCTAATAGCGACACAGGAGTAATCCCTGGGACAAACCTACGATCCCCCATCCACTTATCGAGATTCTTCTTGAAGAGATTCAGTGAGGTGCTCTGCCTCACATGAACTGGAATTCTATTCCAAAGCGAAGGGAGCCTCTGGGTTATGAACCTGTCCCTCCAGCAAATTCTATTTATTTCTGTGCTGAGGTTCAAGTCCCTCGAGCGTGTGGCTCTAAGGGATTTAGATTTACTGAGGTGGAGCATGTCCATTAATTCTAGATTTGGCATAGCTTTGTATGTCAGGCATAGATCGCCTCGAAGTAGGCGGTATGCAACTGAGTAGAGCTGGAGTTTTTTTAATCGAGCAGCTTATGGCATCTGTTTGAGACCCTTGATCTTCTTGGTGAGATACTTTTGGGGTCTTTCTAATTGCTGCAGGTGTCGGGTAAGGTACATCCCAAAAGGGGCATTGTATTCTATGATGGGCCTGATGAGGGATGAATAAAGGGGCACGATTACTTCTCTTGATCTAGATGTGAAACCCTTCGTGATGAGGTGGGTTATGTAGAAGGTCTTTCTAACCACTTTGGCAATGTGGTTTTCAAAGGAGAGATTGCTATCAACTTGGGTCCCCGGTCCCTAATAACTTTCTCTGTACTTAATGGGTTTCTGCCTATGTGGTAATTTGTGGACACATTGTTTTTGCCAAAGGGTATGACTATACATTTTTTGTCATTTAGCTTTAAACCATGGCGCTGGCACCAGTTATCTGTCTCTGTGAGACCTTTTTGAAGGATGTTTGTGTCAGCTGGAGAGTTGATTATGGCGCCCAGTTTGCAGTCGTCTGCGAACTTGGTGAGCCATTGTCCTCCCACGTTTGCCTGTACCTCGGAAAAGTATATACCGAACAAGAGTGGTCCCAGGACAGAACCCTGTGGGACGCCACTTGTGACCAGTTTCGAGTCTGACATGGCTCCAGCAACTCTCACTCTGTGGGTTCTGTCTTTGAGCCAGTTTGCGACCCATCTTGTGACATAGGGGTTTATATTTAAGCTGGATAGCTTATCTATGATGCCCGAGTGGGGTATTGTGTCAAATGCCTTTGCAAGGTCCAGATAGGCTGTGTGGACTACCTTCCCTTCATCTATGGCTTTGGTGACTGTTTCAAAGAAGTCAACCAGGTTCAAAAGGCAGGATCTGCCATTGACAAAGCCGAACTGGGTAGGATCTAGTGTCTGTAGGTCCCCAATGTCTTTGTTTATGAGCTCCATGATGATCCTCTCCATAGCCTTGCAGACTAAGCTAGTCAGGCTTATGGAGCGATAGTTTCCAGGGTCCGTACAGGCTCCACCTTTGTGGAGTGGGACCACTGTTGCTGTACTCCATTCTGTGGGCACATATCCTGTAGTGAGGCTGAAATTGTATAGCCGTTTTATTTGAGGGATTAGTTCCTCTTGTAGTTCATGTAGGACACAATCTGGGACGCTATCTGGTCCCATGGAAGCAGTGTTTTTTCTTTGGAGAGGGCAGCCTTCACCTGAGCATCTGAGATGTTTGGGAGGCATCCCACTGCCGGGATAGATATTTGCTCTTTTGGGGGGGAGGGTGTGGAGAAGTTTGCACTGAACCTGTCTGCCAGGATATTGGCGATGTCTGTGGGTTCAGTGTATTTTTTGTCGTTTAGAATCAACTCAGAACAAGTCTGGGAGTTGCATCCCAGGTTTCTAACATAACTGAAAAAAGCCTTATGATTGTCTTTGGTGTCCTGTGCAATTTTTCTCTCGAAGCTGGCCTTGGAGGATTTTATGAGGGATTGTAATTTTTTGCTAGTGCTGATCAGAGATGCCTTCCCTATTAAGGATTTTGCTCTATCATGTAGTAGCTTCCTCCTTCTGTTGTACAGTTTATTTATGGCAGGGGTCCACCAGACTGGATGCCTGCCTTTGGATGATTGGGTCTTGGTTTTGTTTGGGATAGCATGATCCATGCATTCCTGGAGATGTCCGTAAAATGCATTTATATATGATTCTGCAGTTTGGGCTGTAGTTTCCAGTGGCCTTGGGGCCTTGAAGGATTCCACTTCGGTTTTGAGAAGTGAGAAGTTCGCTTTTGAGAAGTTTTTCACTGTGGTTTTCTGGTCTGGGGGTGGCGTCGGGATGTGGACATCCAGTGAAATTAATTTATGGTCTGATCTTACCAATGAGGGATATAGTTATGGTGTGGAGCATAGAGTCCCGGTGTTGGTAATGATCAGGTCTAGTATGTTGTCCCCTCTTGTGGGTGTGGTGACTAGTTGTTCCATAGCATTTGAGTTTATAATTTCCAGGAATCTTTGGGCTAAGGTGCCTGGGCTTGAGTAGTGCTTCCAGTCAATGTTTGGGTAGTTGAAGTCGCCCAATATAATGGTGTTCGGAGAGATCTTCATGTTCTCCAATGTTTTCAGGAAAGCCAAATGTGAATTCTGACTTTGATAGTGTGGTCTGTAGGATGCTATAAACTGAAAAGCAGTCTTGCCCACTGTTAGTTGCACATGGATGGTCTCTGATACTTCGTGCAATGCCACTAACCTGGAGGTGTGGATATCCTTGATAAATATGGAAACTCCCCCTCCTTTTGTGGTTCGGTCCAGGTTTTGGGGCCGAAAAGCATGATATGAGGTATAGCCTGGTAGTGCTGGAGTGCTCTCTGGAGCCTTGAACCAGGTTTCTGTCACTGCACAGATATCGATGTTCTCCATACTGAGGAGAGCTTCAAGTGCGTACATCTTGAGGTTAAGACTTCTGGAGTTTAGCAGCATTACCCTTAGTTTCTTGTTCCTTGTGCTGTCTATGGGGGTGGGTTTGACTTTTGAGCCTTGCCTAAAAAAGGGACTATGGGGGTGGCAAGAGCCTTTGCCAATATCCGAAAGCCCAGTGGTGACAGGTGCAAGCCGTCCCTAGTGAAGCAACGTGGCTTGTCGAGCATGTCATCCCAGGCAGACAGACACTGGATCCCCTTTGAATGACACCAAAATTTTAGCCAATTGTTAAAATCGATCATTTTGTCTTTGTACTGTGGCATCATTCTAGGTGAAGTTAAGATGCTGCTCAAGGTCAGGGTCATACCAGCCTGGGCTACATGATCAGAGAGCTCCTCTATGTCTCTTTTCATGTAGTCCAGGGAGGTACGTCTCAAGTCATTTACACCAGCATGTACAATGACTGAGTCATATTTGTATTTGCTTTGGAGTGACCTGAGTGCTTGTGTTATGTGTCGGATCCTAGCACCCGACAGGCAGCTCACTGTGACCTTCTCTTTATTCAGCCTGATGAGTGGGACGTCATTGTGTCTGACAATAGAGTCACATATAACAAGAGTATCAGGTGTGTTATTCAGCCTTAAGGGCTGTGGCTGCTTGGCACACTGACTTTGTGGGTTATGTGTTGTGTGTGTTTTGTTTTGAGGTAGTGTTTGCTTGGATGTCTGCTTTGGAGGTCTCTGTTACTTAGGTAGATTTTTATTTAGAGCCTCTGAGTAGGATTTTGTGTATTTATGTGTTTGGTTCGCTGATGTGGTTAGACTATGTGATACTGGAATTGTGTTGTGTGAGGTTACCTTCTCCTCCTGACTGGTTACACCAGTTTTGAGATGAGAGAGCTCAGCCTCCAGTTTGGCTAAAAAGTTGCATCTCTCACATATATTTGAACCTGTTTGGAGGAGGAGAGGGTTGTCCGTGTACATGAGACAGTTGTAACATTGCCTCAAAATTCCCAGATTCACCAGCTGGACTGGAGAGGAAACCATTGACTGACCTTTGGACATGCTAGAGTAATAGGGAAACTGAATTTAAGATGGACCAATAGAGGACAGGTTAATCGTAGAGAGTATAAGAGTAAGTAGTGCTTATGGTTTAATAGTGCTAACTTGTAGGATTACTTAAATGGACCAGTGAAGGGCCTTAGAATGAGAATATGGTGTTTAAATTGAGAGATAGAGCAGTTCTAAGGGAAAAAGTGAAGAACAGACTTTGTGGAGCCAGGAGTAGTTTAAACCCAATTAGGCGGCGCTGCCCGCTGTTGCGCTATGCTCACAAACGCGCAAAACTGCGCAAAAGAGGGTTTTAAGAGAGGAAGATGAAGGAGTTTTGGAATTGGCCCAAAATGGCCAATAAGACTATAGTTTCAAGTCAGTAACCACTCCCACAGGGGCAGGCAGGCTGCTCAATGTTTTTCACTGCCACTGATCAACAGAGAGAGACATTCCTTTAGCCCAAGCAAAAAATGGCCTCACAGAAATTTACAAACAGTTCAAGATCAGCAAGCCTGTAACTGAACTTTTTGAAATCTCAGAAAAGTGGGAAAAAGCAATATTTTTTTGTTTTTTTTTTTGTTTTTTCAGAGATAGCAGAGGTTAACAAGTATTAACAAGTTATAACAGTGCAGTAAATGACCCCACACAAGAGTGCTAGGCCAAAGACAGATAAAATGCAAGTTTTGAGAAAAAAACAATTTTAAAAATAAGTGCAAACAGGAAATTCAGTAAACAGCTCTAGGTTGTGCCCAAGCAAAAAATGGCCTCACAGAAACTTACAAACAGTTCAAGAACAGCAAGCCTGTAACTGAACTTTTTTAAATCTCAGAAAAGTGGGAAAAATGCAGAAATCAAATTTAACAAGCCAGAAAATGCATATACGCATAATGCGTAATGCGTATGGAGATACATATATATGAAAAATGTATTAACAAAAAAAAAAAAAAAAAAAAAAAATATATATATATATATATATATACATACACATGCTCAGAACATGTAGTGCATGCATATCTCAGTACCATAAGTCTCAACCTGTTAGTGCAAGAAATATGGGTCAAGGCTATAAGAATGGGGGGACAATGGACCACAACTAGGGACATATTTCAAATATTGCTCTTAGAAATGTAGAAAGTTGCTCGAGTAACAGGGTTTGTTTCAGCATACACGTTCTTAAGAATATGAGGTTTGGAACTGAAATTATGTCATCATTTACTGACAGACATCTTCAGATCATCTCAGTGATTTACCAGAGAAATTAGAATAAATCATGGAATAAAGACAAAATATGAGCAATAAACCTGGATGTTCTGCAACAATCCGGCCAGTTGAGAGGTATGCTAGAACCCCTTAGTGCAACAAATTTGGACCAATCCTGACAAAATGGGGGGGGGGAGCCATGACAATAGGGACATATCTGAAATACCTGACTAGATAAGCTGAGGCAGTTGCTACAGTAGCACCATCTGTTCTAACATATTGACCAAAATAGCACAACTCCAAGACTCAATTGCTTCTCTTTAGTTTGTGCCTGAAATCCTCACACCATCCCACTAATTTGTCAGACATGCACAACGGGACCAGACCAAAGATATGAGCCAGACAACTGGACATCCTATGACTATTTGGACATAACATGACAATAGGGAAAGTACACTGAGCTGCTTAACATGTCAACAAGCACCGTCCAAACTACAGTCAGACTAACACAACACTATCCCAAGTCAGCTATGAGGAATTACACATGCATTTGCAAATATATCAGCCACTACTGGGATGTAACAGTAGTGAAGAACAGTCACCGGTGTGAGCCTGCATACCCACAACCAATTTCAACAGTCACAGTGACATACTGATAAGCCAAATGAATAGTAGAGTATAATGACTGTGTGAACATAAATATCATGTTTGACACTCACACAGTACCCCTACATATACTGCCCCAAGTCACACAGTGTAGTTTGACTCCTGTGTTGGTACAGAACATGTCTGTCTGCCCCTACAAAAATATACAGCTGGTAGACCACCAGAAACTGGAGCAGCATGCACAGTGAGATAGAAAAGGAGCCATGACAATTAAATGTATCCCCTCCCTACACAGCATAACAAACATGTACACACTACACTGCTACACAATCATGACAGTCTGTTAACAATTGCTACACATACACAGACCCCCTCAACTGTACAGATTCCCACAGATTGTCCAGGCTCTGTCCTCATATATATGTCCCCTCCCTCATAACATGTCTAGCATTCTGCTACATCACTGGGATGATATTAGGAAGAAAGGCACTAACTAGTGATATACCATGCCTATCAGCCTTTTACTGCATAATATCTGAACAAAGCCTGCCATAATTGGGGACAGAGACCTAAACACAAGGTCATAATTGAAATATTGCTGTTATAAACTGAGAAAGTTGCTGGTGTTGCAGGGTTTGTTGTAATATATCTAAACTGAGGGATATGAAGTCAGGCACACAAATGGAAGCTAGAATTTACTGACTGCAATACCCAGGGTATGCTACTGAATTGTCAAGGACAACAACTGTCGGAGGAACAGACCAAACATAAGAGTCCAACCTCTGGCTATTCTGCGAATAGCCATACAGTTGAGAGTTATTTCAACCACATAACACTGTCAGACTGAGACCCATGCAGAATATCCATGTCCACACAAACCCTGTTAAACTAGCATGAATCCAAATGTATAACAGCAATACTTACATTCTATCCTTAAGTCTGGAACTTTCTTCCCAATTATTTTGGGCTGTCATCACAGTTTAAGTTGCAAGAGGTATTTCCAACTACCCTCTGTGATGTTGTTGTTAACACACCTCCATGAATTTCTCCTCACAGGCAAGGAAAAGGGGCAATGTCCACATGAAGTACTCAGTTATAGGAGTGTGTTGCCATGCCATTGGCTACAGTAATAACAACACAGCTGTTCTGCATGCAATTAGCAAGTAGGGGACACCAATTGGTGCACAGGCCATCAGCTGCTCATGAGCATGACCTACAAAAGGCAAGCTGCTGCCTATGCAAAACCGATGTATACCTTTCATCTGAGAGAGAGAGAGAGAGAAAGAGAGAGAGAGAGAGACACACACACAGACCGTGAATAAAATAAAAAAAAAAAAACTTGGAAACTATACTTGGAAAAAAAAAAGGTATATCAAACAAGTAAGCATGTAATGGAATGCAGTAGGGGGTATGCAATAATGGGAAATAAGAAGTTACAAATATGTCTCAACAAGATTTGCTGTACTGATATATTGCTGATCAGCACCTATGGCCATAGCATCTGGTCTGTCTGCAGTGACATGGATCACAGCTCATGCCCCTGAGTCACCCCAGGAAAAGATGGCTCACATATGACTACTACTGGAGTGTCTGTTGGATAATACTGACTGTGACACTACTAGACCAGCTACTTGGATGTTGTAGATATCCATATGTTACTTCTGAATACAGCTGTGATAAACATGTTTGTCTCACAAATCTGAGAGACCTATACAGGGTATGTGCATAGTAAACGACTGTTGCAGATGTGTGTGTTGAACTGCATGTGATATACTGAAATCATACCATTCAACTGTCCAGTGTTATGCATACTGACCATATGTGTGCCTCACATTTGTAGTCATTTACTCATAAGAATTAGGTTATGTCCCACAAATCATTGGCAAATCTGTGAAGACTGACATTAGAACATAATAGCATATGTATGAGTGTCAGACACCCTCCAGGGTATTTCTGTGTATGCAAAGCTTATGGTGCTATCAACTGACTTAAGTGTGTTACAGCAAATATTAACAAGTGTCTAACTTTGGCCCATTGCCCCCCATTTGTGTGTGCCGTCCTCCAGATGTCCTGTTCTAACAGGTTGAGAGGTATGACTGAGCAGGAAGAATGTAAATACAGTGTGTCATACTGACATAGAACAGAAATGTATATCAGATATTACCTGTGCACATGTATGTATGAGTAGGTATAGCTGGAAGTCTCCAAACAACAGACATGAGATGCAAAACATCAGGTAAATAAGCTATACATGTTGTGCACATGTGTAATCTTAGTTTCAGTGCACCCAACAGACATAGATTTCCACAGCTACTGGTTGTTGCAATGCCCTGACACAGACATGGGTACTAGAATAAGCATGATTATCCAGTTGAAATTGGAGAGGTGTCCACCTGTGTCATGACTTTGTGTCCATGCCTACTACAAGCAGCTATATAAGCACCCACATAGCTGTATGGACTCAGCAATACCTGACTTGTAAAATTTGCCTCCACCAAGGTGGAGTAATCCCCTTTAGTGGACAGCAGCAATACACAAACCACATAACTGGTCACTATATTGGCTGTACAAGGACAATTAGGAGCTGAACCAACTTTGAAGCAGGTCAACCTTTGTCTGAACAAGCATATAAGGTCACAGGTGTGTCACTCTAAGGCTAACTATGAGTACAAATTAGACACATCCACCAAGGCCAATCACAAGGCTGTCTTCACATATGTCTCCCATCTCAGAGGCAACAACCCAACCCACCCTGTACTGGTAGTCAATCATACCACATACACACACAGCATAGCTATAGCCATCCCTCTGCAGACAGGTTAAGGGAAAACATCACCCCCTGTCCCACCATCACTATAGGTGGATATGCACAACACCCACGCCCCTCCCCTCATCATCAGGAAGCAGGTACATAATGCCTACTCAAAGGCAACAAAATAAGTCTCCATGGGACCTGATAACATCCCTGTCTGCATCCTACATGAACTCAGGCATATGCTCCCAGCTCCATTACACACTGTACTCAAGCAAAGCCTAAGCACCATTGACATCCCATCTGCAAGGAAAATGGCCACTGTCATCCCTATACACAAAGGTGAAATATGAATGCTGGATTATGCAATTTACTGGCTCTCATTGGGGGGGACATGACATATCAGGACCAGGAGTGCAATGCAAGCTCATACTGTGCTGATAGATGACAGGGGTATGATGTGGTCATACTTGGTGGATAGTGATAAAAAAATGTTGATGTTTAGGTTCTGTAAAGAACATTGGCCCATGTATGAGGTCCTGTAATGTGTTTCCCTGTTTATGTCTTCCAGGTGATATGCCACATGTCTGTCAAGCAAAGTACTCTGCAGCTAAAAATGAGGCTGTTATTAACCTTATCATCCAGCACCACGGGGTGCTGTTTGATCATAGACAACAGGATCTGCAGGAGCGGACTGCACTGTGGGAAAAGCTGGTCCACAGGGTGAACAACAATGGCCACCATGGCTGCACATACGATCAGGTCAGGCATCGTGCAACTGACCTGATACGGCATGCCTTGCAAAAGGCTGCTGCCATGGTCAGGGACCATTACACTACAGGTGGGGTCCTGCCACACAGGCCCCACTTATGACAACAGAGGAGCTCCTTGCTAACTTTGCGGTAGCCCCCACACACTAGCCAACACAAGAAACATAAGTCGTGGAGGTGGGTGGCACCCAGACAACAGGTGACTAGTGTCCAGGTAAGGCCACAGTGCACATCAATTGAATAATGTAGCAGTCATACTGGCTTCTGTAGAGTATCTAGATGCATATGTGAGGTCAAACTGAATTTGTGGGTGGGGTTTAGTAATGCGCACAAGTGCATATCTATAGTGTAGGACAGCAAATTGTGTACTATCAGAGCTTGCACTGTACATGTGCAGGAAAGTAGCATTCATCTTGTACCAATGCCAAATGTGAGTCTGCTGACAATACCTCTCCCCCACAACTACATAGGTACCTCTGGTCTGGATGTGGGGCAGCAGCCTGAAGCCAGTGAGTATGGGATTGTCCTGTTGTGGCTCACCAGTACACCAGGCATATTAAGGTCATGCATTTTACCATGCACACAACTGTTACTCTCAACCATATTGTGATATCTGCATGTTCACTTGTGGTGGGGTTAACTGCATTGCATCACAGTGGTCATCACAGGGCCCTGTTTTCAGGAGATGTAATATATCTGTAGCATACCTCACAACCTGTCAATGCAAGAAATCTGGACAAAGATAGAAAAAATGGGGGGACAAAGGACCAAATTAGTGTTATACAGTGTATATAAATGGTGTAGATACACCTGTTAAAATGCTAGGTATTTGTGATATACAAAAATGAGAGCATACTAAAACATTTCCAAACTCTTCTAACCTTTCTTGTGACCTATAACCTGTACAATTCAATTGTAAAACATGCAAATCTGTTCGGGGAACAATTATGACAAATGAAAAACGTACAAGAAGCTAGATGCATAAGTGTGCACAGGCTGAAGCTAATACCGGGTTGAAGCAGCTTTCAATATAATTACAGCATTACATCCTCTTGGGTACACACCTGCCATCAATTAGAGAGACTCTTTGATTAACAGCAAATAATGGTCAGCTGTCCTATCAGGATTTACCTGACATTTACTCAGTTGCCTGGTACAGCAACAGCCATGGTTCATATAGAGCTTAAGAAGCAGCAAAGGGATCTCATTTTTGAAAGGTATCAGCCCAGAGAAGGGTACAAAAACATTTCCACAACATTGCATATGCCATAGAACACAGTGCAGACAGTCATCAAAAGGTGGTGAAAATATGGGGCAATAGTCACATTGCAAAGAAGAGGACATCCCTCCAAATGTGCTGAAGAGACAAGACCCAAACTGGTCAGAGAGGCTGCCAGGAGACCTACAGCAACACTAAAAGAGTTGCTGGAATGTCTGGCAAGTACTGGTTGTGTACTACATGTGACAACAATCTCCTGTATTCTCCACATGTCTGGCCTATGGGGAAGGGTTGGAAGATGGAAGCCTTTTCTCACACAGAACAACATCCAGGTCTGGCAAAATTCTCAGGAACAGTATATCAGGTCTCCCAAAAGCATGTGAGAAAATGTGTTATGGTATAAAGAGACCAAGGTTGCACTTTTTGGCCACAATTCCAAAAGGTTACTTTGGCACAATAACAGCACTGTGCATCACCAAATGAACCCCATCCCCATGGTGAAGCATGGTGATGGCAGTGCCCTGCTTTGGGGTTGCTGTTCATAAGTTGGAAGTGGGCTTTTAGCCAAGGTGGAGGGGATTATGAACAGTTCCAAATGCCAGTCCCTTTTGGCCCAAAATCTTCACGTGTCTGCTAGAAAGCTGTAGATGAAGAGGAATTACACCTTTCCACATGACAATGACCCAAACTGAACATCCACATAAAAAAATGTCACCAGAAGACAATCAATGTTTTGGAATGGCCCAGCCACAGTCCACACCTACATCCAATAAAAAATCTGTGGGGGTGCCCTGAAGAGGGCTGTGCACAAGAGATGCCCTCACAATCTGATGGAGTTGGAGGGCTTATGCAAGGGGGAGTGTGCAAATATTGCCACATTGATAAACACCTTCCCAAGAGAACTGACTGCTGTTATTAAACCAAAAGGTGCTTTAACAAAGTATTGGTTTAAGGGTGTGCACACCCATGCAACCAGCCTATTGTATGTATTTCACATTCTATGTTCCCCTAACTGATGTGTTTGTTCTTCAATTGGATTGCACAGGTTATGTCACATTAAAGGTGGGAAATGTCATGACATGATTTCTGTGGTCTCATGTTATATATCAGAAAAAATAATGGCATATTAACAGGGGTGTGTGCACTTATTATTGCCACTGTAAGCTTAGCAGGTTGTTAGTGTAAACAGTTTTGTTTTAACATAAATGAACTGCAGGTGTTGAAGTGTGAAACTCAAAGATTAGTGACGCCAATCCTGAGATCATCTCAGTAATGTGTCAGACAAACACAGGATTTATGAGGAACAGACCAAATATATGAGCCACACATCTAGACATTCAGTGAAACTCTGTACAGTTGAGAGGTATGTTCTGTAGGAGTTGGCACTGTGCTATACAGGTGAACAGCAATAATGTGTACATGGTTGCAGTGTGTGTGCTAAGTGACCTACAAACACTACTCACATATCCCAGAGGTGTATATTAGTAGTAACATTAAGTGGAAAGGGCTGCACTGCATGATGTTGAGGGCCTGTCCAGATTGTGTATGCTGTGGTCTGACTGTATCGTGACTGTCACCAGTTGGCTTTTGTGAGGTCTGTGTAATGCCTTTGTGCCACCTCACCTGTGTGTGTGTGTGTGTGTGTGTGTGTGTGTGTGTGTGTGTGTGTGTGTGTGTGTGTGTGTGTGTGTGTGTGTGTGTGCATGTGTATATGTGTGTGCACCAGCAATGCTTATAGGGCAGGTATTAATTTATATATGTTGCCTTCGCCTCACAGGTGGACATGGTGGTCATGGTCCCTCCCACTCAGAATCTGATGTCAGTGTCTCTGCAGACTCTGACAATGATAGTGGTCATAGTGGGGTGCAGGTGGGGTTGTCAGGGGCTGAATCTGTGCCATTGGTTGGCATCCCACAGTCATCCACAATGTTCTCACACACAGTCACTATGCCCACACATAACCTGTCCCCAGCAGCCACAGATAATGGCAGGTGGTGGCATGGAACAGGCTGGTGTGGTGGCTATGGGAAGAGTGAGTATAGCCACTATCCATAGCCAGATTGCAGGTAAGGTCCCACACAGGCGGATGGACAGGGGAGCTCAAAGGAGGACTGCTGCCCATCAAGCCACTGTCAAAAGTGCCACTGCAGGTGTCACCAGATGCATGTTTTGGACTGTCATGGATGCACAGGCATGTACTCAGGGTCTTGGATGCAACTCTTCCTGGCTTACATGGTGACATACATGACGTTGTTGAGGCCACACATCAAAATACTGAGGTCATGAATAGATGGTGGGGTGAGACCTTGGTAATCCTCAACCATAATATGTCTTTTCTAGAGCATGTGGTGGGAGATGGGCATTGGCTACATGGACATAGGTCAGCACCAACATCAACTGAGAGTCTACGGGGCCATGCACCTTCACACTCCCATAGTAGCAGTATCACCAGCACTACTGAAGGGGGGGTGTTGTCCACAACACAGCGGAGCAGGCCATGGGCACATGGTCCTGGCCAGTCCTGTCAGGGACATGGATCCAGCAGACAGCAATCACCATCGAGAAGCAGTACTACATATGGCCTGGGCCTGGTGGTACCAATGAGACTCCTGGCAGGACCAGTTCCTGTGTCCATGGCCAGAGATGGTGAACTGTACACCCTGCCATCTACAGTCTACAGCTGTCCAACATACCCCTGTGTAGCGCACCACATGGCGTGACTGTGTGCTTACATACACACACACATCACCATCACAGCCAGGTCACCTCCAGACATACACACCACCTCTGCATGGCCCATTCATGGAACAGCCCTCCAAACAGACACACACATGATGTCAACCATATGGCCCAGCCTAGGCCTCTGGCAAACCCACACAACACCCTGTGCTTATAATGATACCTGTGCCAAACCCCTGTCATCCATACTACTGATACAGGGACTTATATGGTTCATAATATGGTTCTGATGCATAGGGTGAATTAAGTACAGTTTAGTTATATAATGCTGTGTTAAGGTGCTGACAGCTTGCAATTGTAATGGGTACACTTCAGAGTTTGTATAGCTTTTCAGCCATGATGCATTATTGGTGTTAGTAACCCTGACTGAATGTAGTCTCACATGATGTATTCTATTTGTGTTCTAGGTGTCTGTGCATCAGCAGGAGGTGGCCCTGCAGAAATTGGCAACAAGGGGTATGGCAGAGAGGTACACATCGATTGTGTCAGAGCCGAGGTACAGCTGTATATGTACACATTTGCCAGGTCTGTTTAACAGTTATTGCATGCACCACAGAGCGTGTAAGGTGTATACAGGTAAGTCCATGGTGGTTGACATCAGCAGGCCTTGTGAAGTGGACAATGGTAAATGTAGTAGGTGGAACACAGCTCAGATTGGTAAAACCCACACCCTCAGAAGATATTGTGTTGACCAAACACACAGAGAATACTGTTAAACACACACAGTCACAAACACGCACACACACACACACGCACACACACGCACGCACACACACGCACACACACGCACACACACACACACACACACACACACACACACACACACACACACACACACACACACACACACACACACACAGGATCACAGTATAGTTAGTGGTACTACAGTGTTATGCAGTTATCACAGGTGGCACAGAACTAATAATGTGATGACTGTTCCCAGGTACCTGTAAAGTGAATAACATTATGTGCCCTTGTAAGGTAAGGCAATGGGGTGTGTAGTGAGTGTGGAGGACTCATTAGACTGTCCCCTATGAGTCTACACATTCACAAACACTGCTATACACACCAATGCACACACAATTGCCAGTACTGACATTAGTAACCCTGCCTATCATGTTATTCATTCCATACTATTACAAAACTGCTGCACGTGGCACGGGGCTTATAGGGCTGAAGAGTGTCAACAGATACTTCTATGGTTGATGAAGACAGCAGGCCTTGTAAAGTGGACCTTGGGATCTGTACTGGGAGTACCACAGCCTAAAAATGTAAAACCCACCCCCACAATGGATATAGTTCTCACTCAGACACATACTCAAGATACTCTCCTCACACACACATTTGCCAGGACTGAGAGTAGAACCCCTGCCTATCTAGTTATTGCTAATACAGTGTTATGCATTTATCACATGCGCCATAGAGCTTATAGTGTGAAGAGTGTCCCACAGTTCTTCTAAGGTGAACAACATCACCAGCCCTTGTAAAGTATGGCAATGGGCAGTGCACTGGGATAGTGAGGTGTCAAATAGCTGTATCCTACAAATATACACATTTACAAACACTTACAGACACACATTTGCCGAGATTAGAACCCCTGCCTATGTAGTCATTAGTACTATAGTGTTATGCAGTTACCGCATGCACCATGGAGCTTATAGAGTGAAGAGTGTCCCAAGGTACCTATATAGTGAATAACATCACCAGCCCTTGTAAGGTATGGCAGTAGTAGGTGTACTGGATGAGAAGGGCCTCAAACTACTTTCATCCACATGTTTACACACTCACAAACACTTTTATAAATACTAATGCACAAATACATGTGTGTCAGTACTGAGACCCATAGGTTCATAGCTGCATAGGTGTGTACTAGGCAAATGGCCATGGAGCCTTTACAAGCCTAGCCCATGGGAATACCCTGGCATCATGCCACCTGATGATAGTCCCCAGTATGTCTAATGAGTATAACCACTGGAATGATCCTCGGAATGGGATTTCTATTCTCCATCCACTCATCCAGATTTCTCTTGAAAAGGACCAGTGAGGTGCTCTGTTTGACATGTATGTGTAGTCTATTCCATAGCATGGGCAGTCTCTGGGTTGTGAACCCAGTCCCTACAGCATGTTCTGTTGATTGTGGAAATGGGGTTGAGGTCTCTGAGGGATTGTGATGTGGATGGATTGGTTTCTTCAGATATAGAATTCCTGACAGAGCTGGGTCAGACATGGCTGTGTACATCAGGCAGAAATCACCTCTAAGTAACCAATATGAGACAGAGAATAGTTGGAGTTATTGGAGTCTGTCCATATAGGGCAAGTGTTTAAGGCCTAAGATCCTCTTTGTGAGGTATTTTTGTAGCCTCTGCAGTTGCTGCACATGTCCAGTATGGTACATGCCAAATGGGCCACTATACTCATTAATTGGCTTAATGAGGGGAGAGTACAGAGAAACAATGACCTCTGGCTTCCTGGATGCAACACCCTTAGTCAGGAGATGTGGCACATAGCACTTTCTGAACACAGTGGCACTGCATTGGTCAACAGAGAGCTCACTGTCAACCTGTGTTCCCAGTTCTCTTTCAACAATATCAGTGTTCAGTGGACTGCCATCAATGTAGTAGTTCATGGGAACCATGTTGTTCCCAAAGGGGATGGCGGCACATTTTCTGGCATTGAACTAAAGTCCAGGGTTCTGACAACAGTCATAGATCTCAGTGAGGCCTTTGTGCAGGATGTCAACATCACTTGGGGAGGTAATAATAGCACCCCCCTTACAGTCAACTGTGAACATTGTCAGCCAGAGTCCCATCATGTTTGGCTGGACTTCAGGGGTGTAGATCCCGAACGTGAGGGGACCCAGGACCAAACCATGTGGGACTCTACTCATGACTGGTCAGCAGTCTGACATGGAGTCTGCTGCTTTCACACAGTGGGTTCTATCTGTGAGCAGTTTACAAGCCACCTTGTGATATAGGGGTTGATGCCTAGCTGAGTGTAATTGTCCATGATTCCTGAGTGGGGAATGGTATCCAAAGATTAGAAGTGCTGCCTATCTTGTTATTTATTCCATACTGTTAGTTAATTATTGCACATGGCACAGAGCTTATAGGGCTGCAGAGTGTCTACAACTACCTCTACAGTGGATGACAGCAGTGGGCCTTGTAAAGTGGACATTGGGACGTGTACTGTGTGGGCAAAAGCAAAAAAGTGCAAAACCTGCCCCCAATGGATATGGTTGTCACACATACACACACACACACACACGCGCACACACACACACACACACACACACACACACACACACACACACACACACACACACACACACACACACACACACACACACACACACACACACACACACACATACACATGCACA
>NC_056728.1:1224630385-1224650385 GCF_019279795.1 Protopterus annectens | reverse complement strand
CAGAGATATATAGTCTGATGTGGTTTCAGACATGGGCTTCACTTCTCAAAGTGTTGGAGCATGCCCAGCATGATCTTCTATAGTAAGTGTGGGAATCCATTCCAGGGATAGTTGTACTCCAGTTTGGGGTGTTGTGTGCCATAGCCATACCTCACAAACTGTTTGTGCAAAATATCTGGAGATAGGCTGCCAGAACAGGGAAACAATGGGCCAAACATAGGGGGGCACTGTAACTATTGCTGTTATCAATGTATGACTTGCTTGAGTGATGGGGTTTGCTTTAGCAGACATTTTCTGACATATGTAATGTTTGACACTGTACTTTATTGTGTCATTACCTACTGACAGATATAATTGGATCATCACAGTTATTTACCAGAGAAATACAAGATGGATGATGCACAGACCTATATTATGAGGTAAAAGCTAGACATTCTTGCACAATCCGGCCAGTTGGGAGGTTTGGCTACAGCTGATTGATGAAGGTGTGTAAAAGGTCCAGCACCTTGGTGATATGCTGGCTGGAATCTCCTGGTTATGCAGTGTTCTTCTTAACTGACAGATCATATCCTGGTGTGGCCATACCTGTCAAATGGACAGATTCTCACAGATTATCCAAATGCATGCCTCATATATCTGGTCAGTTTTCCTTAACATTGTGGTTTTCTAGCACATTTGTTGCAAATCCTTCAGGGTTGCAGGCAGGGAATACTGACAAAGCATTAGAGTTTCAGATTTCACACCCTTGATGACATCCATGCTACTACATACCCCCTCTGTTATTCTACCAACTGTCTAATATTATGAGAGTAATATTTCAGATTTATTTATTATTATTTATTTACTGACATTTGTTAACCGGGTTAGTCCAGCTGGGCCAGGAGCCCAATTTCAGTGGAGACCCAAGTTACAGACAGTTTAAGCATACATAACAGGGTTGGGAGGGTGGCCTAATGGTTAAGTTGTTTGCCTTACAAACATAAGGTACAGAGTTTGAATCTCACAGGGGATAATTGGCTAGGCTTAAAATGGCTTGCAAGGGCAGTTAGCCTAGTACTAATCTATGAACCTAATCTTAATATATCTATGAACCTATGAACCTATAACAGTTTAGTTTAACAATTAAAAACAATCATTATTGCCAAACACTACAAGTACACATAAGGTCTGCATTGCAAAGAAAAACAAATATTTTTTTTGTGTGTGTAGCTTTTGTATAACTGATGTGGTAAGGTGTATAGTAAGTTCATGAAAGGGGTGGAAGGGCTATCTAGAGGTGTAATGAGATGTCAGAGAAATAAATGTGGGAGATAATATACTGAGAGGATTGTATGAGATTGTGGAACAAAGTAATAGTAATGGAGTGGTAAAAAGTATGCTGTGAAGCTGTAATGAAATGTGTACTACAGAGTAGAATTGGAGTTAGGTAGGGTTATGGCAAGTACAAATTTTGGTTCTTATAAAGTATAGTTTGAGTTCTTTTTTAAACTGTATAATGTGTGTAATGGAGAGCAATTGGGATGGGAGGTTATTCCATGCCTGGGATAGGGTGGATTTATAAAGTAGTCTACCGATAGTTTTTTTGGGTTGGTAGATATCAAGGAGTTGTTGGTTAGACGTTTGAATGCAAGCAGAAGAATGACCTGTCAAATGTGTCCCTATAGTTGGGCCTTTATCCCACCATTATGTATGGCTTTGTCCAGATTTCTTTGTCTATGAGGTTGAGAGGTATGCTACTAGCATTTAGTGGCATGGCCTTACATTTGCATTTTGTTGACTGCGTTATGTTGGTAGTATGGACCCCATAACATTCCCTACCAAGGCACTATGGGTGAGGCATGGGCCTTTGCCAGAGGCCTGTAGGCCATGTGAGACTGCTGCAGGCCATCTCTGGCAAGGTAGTGCATTCTGTCACTAATAAGGTCCCAGGCTGCCAGGTAGTGGACCCCCCTGGTTTGACAATGGTAAGTAGAAGAATGCACTGCTGTGCTACCAGGCATCATACCGCTCTACGTATGTGAGCCAGACATCTGGACAAAGCCATGAGTCATTGGGTGACAAAGGCCTAAATATACAGACCATTGTAACTATTGGCCTTAAAACCTGGAAAGGTGATACACTAACAGATTTTGCATTAGCATGCATTTTTCTATAGGGTATGAAGTTTGAGACACTGCAATCCATCAATATTTTCTGACTTTAGACTTTTGTGGTTTAACAATGATTTGCCAGACAACCACTATTTTAGAATAAAGACACCACAGATATGATGCAAGTCTGTGTGCATTCTGCAAAAGGTCTGCACAGTTGTGAGGTGTGGTAGACACTATGTAGGTTACTCCAACCTGTGTACTGTTCATAGTTGTGGCCCCCTGTACATGACCTGTCCAGCTTCCCGGCAGTAATGGATATCGACATCTGGACAGTGTGTACAACTCCCACTACATGTGTAGCTGACATGCAAAATAATTGGCATTGCATTTTGTGGAACATGGCTCTGTCTACCACAGTACTGTACCTAGGCCAGTAGGACACAACAGCCATGATAAGCTGCTGGCCACATCCTGACAAGTATTCCCCACACATATGCATAGCTTATTGACCCCCTGCATATTGTGGACATGCAACAAGTTATCATGTTGATTGGGACAGCTCTGGCAATGTGTGCTCTGCTGCTATTACACTACAAACTTACATGTTACTGCATTTCTATGTGAATATGGGTGTGGGGGGGGGGCACACCTGTTAACAGTACACATTTGCATGGACTGTTCTGATATTTGGCTTTACATTTTGGTTCCATTTAGCATAGTTTTGTGCCCTGTATTGGAGAATAGAGGCATATCACTAGAGACCACAGGTTAGATTGTAACGCCATACAATTGAGATTCAGACTTCTTACCCTTCAGAGAGTCTTACTGCAACTGCAAGGCCTGCTGTGATATCACAGTGTGTGTAAGTCTGTAGGGTATTTCATCATTGTTGCCATTTGTTTGCCTTTGCCAGACATTCCTTTATGGTTTTCTACAGCTGACTTGCTGTGTGAATCTGGGAGTGAGTATGGGATTCCCACAGTGACATCCATGCATGTGACATATGACCCCCCCTTAGTTGGCTCCCCACATATACTGCAGTGGGATTTGTCACCTTAAATGATACTGCATAGTGTGGGGAAGTCAGTATTGTGTAAACATTTCCTGGTGTCCCACATAGGTGTCAGTTGTCTGCTGCCCTCCCAATAGGCCACTCCATTCCCTTGCATGCATGCAGCATTTCCATAGATATGCTACCAAAACATAGTAATCCATTCATTTCTTGTTAAGAAGACTGACTTACCTTGTGCCTGCGGCAGTTGTGAGGATGGTACTTGAGGGCTGCCTATGTTGGATGCACACAGTATACTGCCTATACATGGTAAGTTACAAGCAATGTGATGTGTGTGTGTTATCCATTTTACTGTATGTGTGAGTCAGAGAGAGGTGTCAGTTCCTGGGTTTCTACAGTGTCAATGTGTGTGCTATGTGTTGCCTCTTTGGCAAGGCCTGAGCATACTGGGCACACCTCCATCTGCCTACAGGAGCAGGCTCAGGGGCTTCCTCTTCTGAGTCCCTCTGTGCCTGTGGGGACCTTGGCAATGTTAGGGGAGCTGTGTGGTCCTTCCCCTTCCTGTTCCTGCTGCAGCTGTTTCCGCAGGATCATATTGTGTAGCATGGCACATACTATGAACATGTGCATATATGTGGCTAGAGAGTACTGCAATGCTCCACCAGATATATCAAGGCAGCATAACCATGACTTGAGCATCCCAAACAAATGCTGTATTATGATCCTGGTTTGTGTGTGTGCCTCATTATGGCATTCTTGAATGTATGTGTGTGCATTTCTGATGGGTGTCATCATCCACAGCTCCAGTGCATAGCCAGCTTCCCACACCAGATGGCCATACGGGATGTCCCAACTGGCAAATTGCTGTGAATGCCAGATGTGGAAGTCGTGATAGCTTCCAGGGCTGCCAGCACACGCATTCATGATAATGCCCTAGGCATTGCACATGACCTGGCAGTTGATGGAGAGGAAGCCGTTGTGGTTTATGTAGACCCTACCCTGTTCACTGGATGGTGCTTTGATGTGGATGTGCGTGCAGTCTATTGCACCCAGTACCTCCGGGTATTCTGCTACATGGTGGAAGAGTCGCATATTGCTGGTCTTCTCCTCATGGGTGTTGGGAAAGTAAATGTGCTCACCTGCAAGTTATAGGATGGCATCCAGGAACTAGTGGAGTACCCTGGATGTGGATGCCTGTGAAACCCCCATGATGTCCTCAGTAGGTCTTTGGAAAGTACCTGTTTCTAGTATTCTTAAAGCTACACATACCTTGGTATACACTGGGATGGGTTCCCCTCTGTTGGCTTTGGGTCTGAGTTGAGGCCAGCACAGCTCAGTGACTTGCTGCAGTATGTCTCCGTCCACCCTATAGTGCTCTACAATCCCCAGATTATGTAGCCCCTGATAAGTTACCTTGGGTCTGAACACTCTTCTCCTCGATCTGTGGTGGTTGTCAGCATTATCCTCCTCACCGCCCTCAGCCTCTAGCACATACTGATGGATCAAAGCAATGGCAGCCTCTAACATGTTTTTGGTTAAAATTCCCCCGCATGTGTACACCAGTGGCACAGAGTTTGTGAGAAAAAAACAGACTGTACATAGTTTATACTATTGTGCTGCAGATGCTGCCAGTATGACTGGATGACTATGATGCATTCCACCTGCTAGCTATGCTGTTTGTACTTGATTGCTTTTATTCTGCTATTTTCCTTTATTTTTTTTTATTTTTTCCCCTTCCCATTTTTGCCCCTTTTAAGCCCTGAGGCATGCAGTGCAAACCCAGTGCCCAAATGTGAACAGTCCTACTATTTCCGTTTTTTTTTTTTTTTTTTTGCTGGTGCGCACTGTGAAACCCAATTTAACTAATATAAACACTGAGAAATGGCCCTTCCTGAAAGCGAACAAGTTTTTCATTTCATGGAATAAGTCAATACAGCCTCAGACACACCCCCTTGCTTAGCTATGCTTAGCTAAGCCTATCTGAGAGCCATGGAGCTCCAATGTGCTTACACCAAGCATGACACACACCCTTTTCATGTCTGCTGCTACTCCTGCTTACACCACTGCCTTATAGCACCTACACAGTGCAGTTTGGCACTTAGATTATTTTTGTGATTCAGTAAATTTCCCTCATTTGCATACCCCACTGCCTTAATCCCTAGTTACTGCACTACACCAGAGCCTTTCCCCTTAACAACCACTGTTCCCTGGTATTGTTTTGATTCTGCATGCCATAGACCATAATGGCAAAATGCAGATTTCCCTTAAAATTGTGTTTTCACATTTTTTTTTAATTTTTGGTGCAATCCTGTTTGAGTGCCTCTGCCCTATGCTTAAATGGTCAAGATCGGCCAAAAAATATTAACTTTTATAACATTTAAACACTTTTACATGCTAATGGCCATATATTTGGCCATTGGCATGCCTAATGATTATAATACATGCTTTTATTTGAGCTGTCATGCCTCTGTTTTGATTTTTGTAGAAATGTATTCGGTTAGTAGCCAAATACATTTCTGCAGGTAACACTATTCCTGCACGGATGCCTGCCTGCTTACTGAATCACTAATTTACCTCATTTGCATGTTTTTCACCAGCAAACGAGGTAATTAGCATTATTCAGCGGTATCCGTGCAAAAATAGTGCTGCCAAGCTTGTGCACATCTCCAGGCTTGTTTACTGGATCGCTTGACTGCCATATTCCATGCAGGAGCGGCTGCACTATTCTTACACTCTGTGTAAGCTTTATTGAATCTCAGGGAATGTCTTCAGTACCAAAATGATAGGTACTTTTAGTGTGATGTCCCCCTTCCCAACACAAGGAGGCATCCCCAATCACCTTCATCAGTTAACAGCTGTTCTTTTCACGTGCTCCATAATTGTTGCCCTGGATACTGAGTTTAATCCACTTTGCATATATACTACAGAGAGACTTACTTTCTTATCTTTCAATGACTGATGCTATGAGACCCAATGGGGTTCTGATAGAATGAGTATTGAACCAAATTGTTAACATGCTATTGCACAGACTCATTTAGCATTTTCTTACTAGCTAAGATGTGAAATATGCAATGATCTTTGTTATGTTAAAATCCTGAAAAATTATACATAAGAAAGAACACTAACTTTTCATATGGAGATCCGTTTTGCAGATAACATGCTCCTCCTTCCTAGAAAGTGCAGTTATCATTTGGTATTCCAGCCACCTTCCCAATCTAGTCATGATTCCTGTAACCTAAGTCTGTTTGTTAATCCAGACTACATTAGTTAGAGGGAAGAAATTTGTTGCACAAGTAAAGTCAGAAAAAGCCCAATGCCATTGCATTGGAATGGATGTGGCCTTTCTGCCTTTTGCACTAGTGATGTGAGTTTGGCCTTTTACCTGGATGCTAGAAGTCTAACAAGCTGATGAAGGTATGGGCAGCTGGACTGGTTTTGCTGCATGATGACCTTTGAATAAACATATGGTTCCAGAAGGAAACAGGTATATCACTGAGTTGGAGGCTGCATCAAATATCAACAATGAGGTATGAATATATTCTGGAATCATACATAGCTGAATGCATCCACAACAACATCATTGTAGTCTAGGTGGGAAGAGGTAGAACAGAAAAGGTAAGTATAAAAACAAACACCATCAGTTCCTTGAACCTAGAATTCCAGCTATCACTAAATGAGTGGGTAATGATGGGAAATGGTTCTGAAATGTAGGGCATGAAGGCACAAAATGTAGAAATCCATGAAAAAATTAATCTAAGTAGCCTTTTATGTCTTAAGATGGAAAAATTGGCACTAAACCAGTTACATAAAGTGAAGTAGATGGATTATAACAATCAAACAGAAAGAGGTGATCATTGTAGTGACACAGCTGCTTAATGATCTTGATGCAGGCAAAACTGTTGTTGTGCAGAAGAAAAGCACAAATAATATACAAAGACTATTTAAATGGACACCACAAAAATGTGTCAAAAACACATGGTCATCAGCATAAGAAAATGAAAAGCTGTATCAGAGATGATAACATTCTGATGTTAAATCTAATTACATTCCTTAATAGAGAGCTCTTCTTAACAAATGACAGTGAATTATTGAGATAAACATCTAGTTTAGAATTAGTCTGACAATGTAAACCAAAGCTATAAAAGCAGTTTCCAACCTATGTATGCTTGCCTAATGACAACATGTGATACATCTGCGTCTGCCTTCTGTCATAGTACACTGTCTTCGCATATTTTCTGCATCACTTTTAGTACCAACCATGTGACTGTGAGCCCTTCCTTTTCCATTCATTCTGACATTTTTTCTGGAAACAATCATCCTCAGGCGCTTTATTACTATCCAAGTCAAATATTCGGCCTACAATGAGTACCTTGTAAATGAACATCTCAAAGACTGCAGCACTGTTAGCATATGATGAAATTTAATGAAATAAAGGAAATAGAAGGATGCTCTGTACAAATAATGTCTAAAACCATGCAGTTAGGCATTGGTACCCAAAGTCCATATGAAGTAAATTGAAGTTTACTATCTCAGCCACAAAAAAAGTATATTTTACATCCTTCTGACAAATAGTCTAGTAGACAAATGAATAGCAAAAAAAACTGCATTGGAGAAGCAGAGATTAATCTTAAGGGGTACTGGCTGTCATTACTCTTTGCATCTTTCATTACAAATAGCTAATGGATAATGAAGGATGTGCTGGGCATCCTACAGCCCTGAGCTATACCATAGATGCTTCAGTTGTGACTGTGCCACTGCTATTACAGAATTCATGGTTCCCATGTTTCATTGATGTCAACCAATACTGCCTCCTGTCTTGTTTAGACAAACAGAGTTGAATGGTATGCTAAAGACTTTGCTAATTATGCATGTGGTCAGATCAACCAGGAAGTAGCACTGAGAGTCCTTTGCTGTAAGCCTTACTATGTAGTAGCAAAGGGATGAAATACTTTGCCAAATATTTAAAATGACTATTTCAACAAAATCTTTTAAATTCCACACTATGGTATGATTATCAAGCATTGTACGCTAAACATGTTGTTTAATTATTCTGTCCTGACTCTCAAAATTCAGTGGCATGACTGAAACAATGAAGCATATTATTCTGTACTTACCTACTGACAAATTACCAGGAGGGGTCTATGTTTGGTAAAGGTGAATTCTCCCACTGCTAAGGCCACATAACAAACAGGCACACTGAGAAATAAATAATGAAAGTAAGAAGTGCTCCATATGGCATAGGTTTGATTAGAAACCTGGGTGGTAGATGACATGGCCACAGAGAGAGAAAGAGAGAGAGAGAGAGAGAGAGAGAGAGAGAAAGAGAGAGGGGAATAACTTTAAGGAAATGCTTACTTCTCTTTGTGGGAGGGTGAATGTTTGTGTTCTGAATTCACACTTTGAGTACAAGTCACAGTGGAGACAGAAAATGAATGTAAAAGTCAGCCTTCAAGGCTATGAGGTAAGCGTCACTTGTGCAAGTGGGTAATGAACCCACAAACTGCAGTGTTGTATGCCCAGCACTTGGGACCTTGTGAAAAAGCACTGTAGATGGATATGGCATTGGAAGAAAATCTTCTGATGGTTGTCTGGATGATAGACATGCCATAGCCTACAAATATGATAGAACAATGGACCATGGCATGCATGGGAGTTGATTGGTGATTGGTAGGCATGCAGTTCAGAAAAAAAAAAAAAAACATTTTGTGACATAGTCATGTTGCATGCAATCTGTCAGTGACCAATACCTAATATAGAGGATTTTTTTTTACTTTGTAAATATCCATGTTTATGTAGTTGTGTGTGTGTGTGTGTGTGTGTGTGTGTGTGTGTGTGTGTGTGTGTGTGTGTGTGTGGCACATGTGTAGGATGATGTGTGGGCTTAAATTTATAGTTCTTGCAACCGGTTTTTGTAGCCAAACTGCTGTAAATCCCAGTGCAAAATAAATATAATGGCTCAGGAAATGTTTGCAGATTAACTGATGCATAATAAGATGTTCCTGGAATTGCACCTTTAAGAAGTATATATACTTTATTTCTTTTTAACAAAGTCACAAACACCCTAAAAAGTATCCACCATCTCTCTCGCCTACCCTTCTCACAGAGAAGCTCCTTACCAACAGTACTCATAATTACTATCTGGATCTGTAGAAGCAATAACCCAGATAAAGTCATATTTAAAGTGTTCAAGAGCTGGCATTGAAATGATATAGGTACAAGGATGCACAGGTTTCCTGGTGCAACAACTGTGTATGGACATTTCAACATACGGATGCCATGTTGTATTTTTTTATCATTTTCAACCTACATTTCCTAAATGTTATTTACTGAGCCTAATAAACTATGTCAACGTTATCATAAAATTCTTTCCTGAATTGCAGTTCAATATCTGTAGCAAGAAACTTGCTTCTTATATTTATTCTGTGAAGCAATATAGGTGTTATAAAAATCTGGAGCAAAAAAATTAAAACTGGCTCAGTTATAAGCCTATGTTTTATTTTATCTCCATTTGCTCATTACTTTGGCACAGTATCTTTGACTTGTGCATTTTATCTCAAAACTGCCAATGTAATCATGGTTTCAAAGACTGTTAGGAATAGGAATATGACAGCTATATTTCCATGTTCATGTTTTATTTTATTTTATTTCACTTTTGAGCCTGCATTGAGATAATTGAGTTCATGTCTCGAAATTATATTCTATATTATATTTTGGAAACACTGGTATTTTTTAATGAGACGGGTTCATAAAAAGAATAGGCTAGAATTCTTAAGTAAAATTATTACATGAATTACATTTGTATGCCTGTATTTAACTTAGCAAGTACAGCTTCATAACAGATTATTTTAGTACCTTCATACCTGACTTAAAGTTAGGCCATCTCAAAACTCTGGGCCACTAAAGAGATCATATAAGCTTTTAATGAGTCCATTTTTGTATCATGAAAGCAGATTTTACTTTTATTTTATTAAATTAGCTTCTGTATAAGAAATGAAAATCATCAGTACATCTTTTCTTGAAGGAGGACCTTGGAAATTCAATGTTTAAATTTTGAGATGAATTTAATTAAAATCTGTAACACCACAAACATCAACTTCTTCTGTAGTTGGAAATATAGCCTTGCAGCTATTGCTCTTTCATGCTTCCTATTTTTTATTGGCACAGTTGTTTCTGTTGGTGATCTGTGGGCACATTATGGCCAAGTGACTTGCTCAAAGTCACACATCAAGCTAATGAAGAATGTAGGAATCTAACTTATGACTACGGAATGAAGCATATCAGCAGCACAAAGCCATAATCCTTCATGCTGAGCTTCAAGGAGAAATCACAGCACATGGTTTCCACTAACAGTCATCATGAATATGACAACATCACTGCACGCTGATATAAAGCTTTGAGTGAGACTCCAGCAATGAGAGCCTGACAAGCTGTCCTGGCTCTCAGAGTAGCTGAAAATGGATGGATGGGACAGAAAGGACAAGCACAGCTCACCCTTTAAAGGAGCAGGGTTATAGCTGGAGCCACAAAGAATGAGCAATGTTTGAAAGATATTTATTTATGTATTTATTTATTTATTTATTTCTGTCTGTTATTTGGGTCAGTGGGCTGATCAACTATCTTCGGCCCAGACATGAGCTCTTAGAAGGATCACCATACATAAACAAAACAGCTCAATGTTTTTAAGATACTTGCAGTCATCACATTTGCAAAGATTAGAAGTACACTCAGAAGAACATCAAGGTTTCAAAATATTTTTACTTTCCATTTTGAAAAGACCACAAGCTAGTTACACTAGATGACAGATTTGATAGCAGTTCCATCTAACAGAGCAATAATAGATATAAGTATTATATAGGAGAGGTTTAAGTCTTGTAGCCTACATGTATTTACAAGATGTTTACAAGATATGTAAACAATAGATTTTCAGAATGACATTTCTTCTCCTTTATCAGATTGGCTGGTACTCAAAGGTGCTAACAAACAAGAGAGCATCTGGGAAACAGAAAAAAAAAATGTAAGCTTGTTTCCTGCCTTTCCTGTTAAGTGATATAGACTATTTGTAGGCTTCTGAGCCCCCAAGCCCTTCTGTGTTGGAGGGAAGCCTTCTAGCTTAGTTTTTTTTCTTCTTATAAGTAGCCAGTTTTCTAGTTTCAGCACTCAAATCTGTTTCTTTGATCTCAGCACTTGTTCAGAAAAAAAAAAAAAAATTCATCTGCTTTTACTGTACTTGTGTTTCTACCTACTTTATTTTACTTTTGCATCATCTTAAAAGTACTCAATTGTATTTATTACTGCTTGGTGTAACTCATTCTAAGCCTTTTGGTTTAAACACTTGGGCTTCGGACCAGTTGTTTTACACTGAGATGGTTTGTTGTCTGCACTGTAGTGGCAGAACAGGTAGCTCACATCCTTCTAGGTTGGGAACTGCTGATTGAGGGCTTAGTGTCTGTTATTCTAAAAGTATATTAATTCTGGTTTAAGCACTTGGGCTTTCAGGCCAGTTATTTTACATTAAGAGGGTTCGTAGTCTGCACTCTTGTGGGAGGAGAGGCTGGACTCTGCCCTTCTGAGCTGGGAATTTCTGGTTAAAGGCTTATAGTGCATGCATATCTGAACTGCTTCTTACTGAAGTTGGTGCGCCTTGTTTGCTGTGGCATAGACTGGATTCGGGCCTGCTGGATCTAGCTTTGTTTGTGTAACTTGAGCACTAATCCAGGCATTCTCTAAAGTATTCAATTGTATTTATTACTGCTTGGTAGTAACTTGATTAAAGTGTAGCTATCATTCTAAGTCTTTTGGATTAAGCACTTGGGCTTCAGATCAGTTGTTTTACATTAGGAAGGTTTGTGGCATGCACTGTGGCGGCAGGACAGGTAGCTCTCATCCTTCTAAGTTGGGAACTGCTGATTGAGAGCCCAGTGTCTGTTATTCTTAAAGTGTATTAGTTCTGATTTAAGCACTTGGGCTTCAGGCCAGTTATTTTACATTAAGAAGGTTCGTGGTCTGCACTCTTGTGGGAGAAGAGGCTGGACTCTGCCCTTCTGAGCTGGGAATTTCTGGTTAAAGGTTTATAGTGCCTGAATATTTGAACTGTATCTTACCGAAATTGGTACACCTTGTTTGCTGTAGCATAGACTAGATCCAGGCCTGCTGAATCTAGTTTTGTTTATATGCTTGTTGTTTGTTTGCTTGTTATTTCCCTGGAACGCTAATTCCACCTGATATGCGGCTTCTCTGAGCTTCTGTGGATCACTAGTGATATCTGCATTGCTTACTGTACTTATTTCCTTGTTTCACTTGAAAGAAAGTTACTGTTTGTCGTTTTTGCATTTAAGTTACCTGTAACACATTGCACTTAAGTTAACTGGCACTTGCTCACTAAAGCAATTATATAAGTCAGCACTAAAAATTAAAAGCACTACACCCTCACTCCCCACTGGCCCTTGTTTTCAATTATAAAGGAATTCCCAATATTATTCTAACATGTCCAAAGGTCAGTTGTCAATCTCCTCTCCGGTCCAGCTGGTGAATCTGGGAATCTTGAGGCAATGTTACAACTGCCTCATGCACACAGACAACCCTCTCCTCCTCCCAACAAATTCCAACACATGTGAGAGATGCAACCATATAGCCAAACTGGAGGCTAAGCTCTCTCAACTCAGTACTGGCATAACCAGTCAGGAGGAGAAGGAAACCACACTCACTACAACTCCAGTCTCACATAGACCTACCACGACAGCAAACCAAACACATAATCACACAAAAACATACTTGGAGGCTCTAAATAAAGATCTGCCTAAGCAGCAGAGACCTCCAAAGCAGACACCCAAGCAACCGCTACCCCAAAACAAAACACGTGCAACACATATCTCACAAAGCCAGTGTGCCGAACAGTCACAGCCCTTAAGACTAAACAACACACCTGATACACTTGTAATAGGTGACTCTATCGTCAGGCACACTGACGTCCCGCTCACCAGGCTAAACAAGGAGAGGGTCACGGTGAGCAGCCTGTCGGGCGCTAGGATCTGCCACATAACACAAGCACTCAGGTCACTCCAAGGCAAGTACAAATATGACTCAGTCATTGTCCATGCTGGTGTGAATGACCTGAGACGTACCTCCCTGGACTACATGAAAAGAGACATAGAGGAGCTCTCTGAGCATGTAGCCCAGGCCGGTATGACCCTGACCTTGAGTAGCATCTTACCCTCACCAAGAATGATGCCACAATATGAAGACAAGATGATCAATTTCAACAATTGGCTTAAGTACTGGTGTCAGTCAAAGGGGAACCAATGCCTGTCAGCTTGGGATGATATGCTCGACAAGCCACAATGCTTCACTAGGGACGGCTTGCATCTGTCACCCCTGGGCTTTCGGATCTTGGCAAAGGCTCTTGCTACCCCCATAGTGCCTTTTTTAGGCAAGGCTCAAAAGACAAACCCACCTCCATAGGTATCACAAGGGATAAGAAACTAAGAGTAATGCTACTCAACGCCAGAAGTCTAAACCTCAAGATGCATGCACTCGAAACTCTCCTTAGCATGGAGAACATCGATATCTGTGCAGTAACAGAAACCTGGTTCAGGGCTCCCGAGAGCACCCCAGCACTACCAGGTTATACCTCATACCATGCTTTTCGGCCCCAAAACTTGGACCGAACCACAAAAGGAGGGGGAGTATCGATATTCATCAAAGATACCCACACCTCCAGGTTGGTGGCAAAGCACGAAGCATCAGAGACTATCCATGTGCAACTAACAGTGGGTAAAACTGCCTTCCACTTTATAGCCTGCTACAGACCACCCTCCCAAACCCAGGAACCCCACTCGGCCTCCCTGAAAACACTGGAAAATATGAAGGTCTCTCCAAATACCATTATATTGGGTGACTTCAACTACCCAAACATAGACTAGGAGCATTACTCTAGCTCCAACACCCTAGCCCAAAGGTTCCTAGAATTTATAAACTCAAATGCTATGGAACAACTTGTTACCACTCCCACAAGTGGGGAAAACATACTGGACCTGATCATCACCAACATGGGGACTCTATGCTCCAGACCAGAAGTGTATCCCTCACTGGTAAGATCAGACCATAAACTAATCTCACTGGATATTCACATCCCGACCCCACCCCATGCCCAGAAAACCACAGTGAAAAACTTCTCTAAAGCAAATTTCACACTCCTCAAAACCGAGGTGGAATCCTTCAAAGCCCCCGGGTCTGTGGAAAATATGGCCCATACCGCAGAATCCTTTATAAAAGCATTCTATGAACACCTTCAGGAATGCATGGATCATGCGATCCCAAATAAAACCAAGACCCAATCCTTCAAAGGCAGGCGTCCTGTCTGGTGGACCCCAGCCATAAACAAACTATACAATAGAAGGAGGAAGCTACTAAATGATAGAGCAAAATCCCAAAAAGGGAAGGCATCACTGATCAGTATTAGCAAAAACCTATGGGCACTCATAAAATTGTCTAAGGCCAGCTTCGAGAGAAAAAATGCACAGGACACTAAGGATAATCACAAGGCTTTCTTTAGTTATGTTAGGAACCTGGGTGGTAATTCCCAGATATGCTCAGAATTAGTCCAAAATGACAAAAAATACACCGAACCCACAGACATTGCCAACATCCTAGCTGACAGGTTCAGCGCGAACTTCTCCCCCCACCTCCCCACCAAAAGGGCAAATATCTATCCCAGCAGAGTGCTGCCCCCCTGACATCTCAGATGCTCAGGTAAGAGCCGCCCTCTCCAAAGCAAAAAACACAGCATCAATGGTACCAGACGGTGTCCCGGGCTGCGTCCTACATGAACTCCAAGAAGAGCTAAACCCAAACATAAAACTACTGTTCAACCTCAGCCTTACTACAGGATATGTGCCCAAAGAGTGGTGTACAGCAACAGTGGTCCCTCTCCATAAAGGTGGTGCCTCAATGGATTCTAGAAACTATCACCCCATAAGCCTGACTAGCTTGGTCTGCAAAGCTATGGAAAGGATCATCATGGACCTCATAAATAAAGATATTGGGGACCTACAGACACTGGATCCTACCCAGTTTGGCTTTGTTAAGGGCAGATCCTGCCTCTTAAACCTGGTTGATTTCTTTGAAGCAGTCACCAAGGCCATTGACAAGGGGAAGGTGGTCCACACAGCCTACCTGGACCTCGTAAAAGCCTTCAATACAATACCCCACTCGGGCATTATAGATAAGCTCACCAGCTTAAATATAAACCCCTATGTCACTAGATGGATTGCAAACTGGCTCAAGGACAGAACCCACATGGTTAGAATTGCTGGAGCCATGTCAGACTCCAAACCAGTTACAAGTGGTGTCCCACAAGGCTCAGTCCTGGGACCTCTCTTGTTTGGTATATATTTCTCGGAGGTACAGGCCAACACAGAAGGACTGTGGCTGACCAAGTTTGCAGATGACTGCAAACTGGGCGCCATAATTGACTCTCCAGCCGACACAAGCATCCTCCAAAAGGGCCTCATAGAAACAGACAACTGGTGCCAGAGCCATGGCCTCAAGCTAAATGCCAAAAGTGTATAGTCATCCCTTTGGCAAAACAAAGTGCTCACAAATTACCACATAGGTGGTAATCCATTAAGTACAGAAGAAGTAATTAGGGACCTGGGGACCCAAGTTGATAGCAATCTCTCATTTGACAACCACGTGGCCAAAGTGGTTAGAAAAACATTTTATATAGCCCACCTAATCATGAAGAGATTCACATCTAGATCAGGGGAGGTCATCGTGCCTCTTTACTCATCCCTCATCAGGCCCATAATTGAGTACAATGCCTGTTTTGGGATGTACCTTACCAGACACCTGCAGCAACTGGAAAGACCCCAAAAGTACCTCACCAAGAGGATCAAAGGGCTCAAACAGATGCCATATGCTGCCCGGTTAAAGAAACTCCAGCTCTACTCACTGGCATACCGCCTGTTCAGAGGCGATCTGTGCCTGACGTATAAAGCCATGTCCAACCCGGAATTAATGGACATGCTGCACCTCAGAAAATCCAAATCTCATCGAGCCACGCCGAGAGACTTGAACCTCAGCACTGAAATAAATAGGACATGCTGGAGGGACAGATTCATAACCCAGAGGCTCTCTTCACTCTGGAATAAAATCCCAGTCCAGGTTAGGCAGAGTCCCTCATTGACTCTCTTCAAGAGGAATCTTGATGAGTGGATGGGAGATCATAGGTTTACCCTAGGTATCACTTCTGTGTCACTGTTAGACAGAGGCACAGTATACTAACCTCGAAAAAGGGCATAGCAAAATAAATTTAAAATGGGTGGCAAAAGCCAAACACATTCTGGCTAGGCTTATAAATGCCCTAGGGCAGATAGCCTAGTATGAACCTATGTACCTATGAACATTCAATGTTCAGTACATTTGATTTTAAGGTAGGGGTGTACTGCTAAAGTAACAATTTTCTGTAAAACACATACATTTTCTTTAGTCAAAAGTTCTTTCAGCTTTCTTTTTAAAGGCTTCCATAGCTTTTTGATGGACAGGAACCAGGCTCTAAGAAATGGACAAATGTAAAGGAGTGTATTGCTCTCTTGCTCTATGACCATGTTAAAGATCTAGTATTGCAATGTACGTGCTCACCACTAGACACATATGTGACTAGGGGAATAATAGGAATCTCATCCTGTACTAATAATTCATCCTTTAAAGATGCCCATCAATGGTGACCTTTGTCTTTTAAGATCGAGGAATGAAATTGTTCACTGAGAGATATTATGTAAGCAAGTCAGGCAGGGAACTGGGAAGAAAATATGATTTGTATGATAACTGACGTTTGTTAAAATTAGAATGATGTTATTTTTTGTAATCTGATGTGGTAAGTACTTTCTACTGTTATTTAATAATATCATTTTCATTATGAAATGGTTGTGTCTCAGCATTAAAATATGTTTTTGTTAAAACACTAATGAAGATATGCCCCCAGATTCAGCAAGCAGCCATGCAGGAATAAGTTATTCCTGCACGGCAGGGACTGTTCCTGTTTAGCACGGCAGCACGCCATGCATATGTATGAAGACGCACTACCGTGCTGTAAAATGGACACAGTTCCATGTACGAGCACAGGGGTGTGTGTCTGAGAGCAGAGCTCTCACAATACACATGCTCCCTGCACTCCAGAATTGCCTTTTGGCAATTTAAAACAAGCGACAATGCTCGTAACATCCCCAACCCATCAGGGTAAGAAGTCTAGTCAAAGCCATAAGGGACAATCATCCCTACCAAGGCAAAAGTGGATAGAATAACTCATGTAGCATAAGAACATAGTGCACACCTCCCAACCCTTCAGAGTAAGAAATGTGGACAAAGCCAAAAGGGACAATCGTCCCACAAAGCAGGACGTTGATAGAATAACAAGTTCAGCATTAGCAGGGATATTCTGAAGGGTACAAATAAAAAAACACAACAAATAATTTTTTTTATAAATGCGATAAAGTTTAAGTGTAGCTGCGCAGGTGAGCCCATTGCTTAACTATGCTTAGTCCAGCTTAAACACCTCAAGAAGTTAAATAGCAACAGACATCCAACTTAAGCAGACATTCCTGATTCGATCCCCACTGTAGCCAATTTGCATTTTACATGTGAAAGCAGTACATACATTTTTTTTATAATTAGCTACTAAATAACATATATTTATAAAACAGAGTACTGTAGTAGGTCCAGATGTGAGGTGTCAGTTTAATAAAGTTGTGAAACCCCCATATAAACACAAGTGCCCCATATAGTATAGTCACACTTGAATAAATGTAATGAAAGCACATTGGGGGATGTCAGGGACAGTAAACAAATGTATAATATGTAATGAATGATGAATCAATCCCATGCAGCTGATAGTCTATAAAATAAAAAATAAGCAATGCTAAGCATTGCACAGCTCTGCTTACCAGGTGTAAGCATTGTGTAAATATGACTGCTAAGCAATGAGTAGCCAGCTAAGTGGATTTGCCCATGGTAATCAGTGCTGAACATGCCCTTTTAAGCACTGCCAACCTTAGCTAAGCAGATTTGCCCGTAGCTTAGCTTAGCTCAGCATATTCAAAACTGTCCAATCATGGCAATGGATGGGAAATCAGCTGTATTTAAACCCCGCAGGCGGGAATACAGCTCATAACTGGTTGCAGCTTCCCAGTGTAGGCAGTATGGCAAGTATTGGCAAGGCCATGTGCTTCCACATGCACCGCTGGGGCATACAGGAGTCCAAGGTCATGGTAGGACTCCTTGTAAATAACTATGATGAGAGACTACTGCAGGGCCAGTACCAGGGATCTCAATATAAAGTGGAAGCCTGGGACCATCTCGCCCGTGATCTCACCAGTGCATCTGATATCCCTCGGACTGGTGAGCAGGTCTGGCACCACTATGCTGACTTGAAGTGGAGGAAGAGGGAGCTCTTGGACGAGTGGATCCAAGAAGCAAGGCAGAGGGGTGATGTCCTAGCAGTGTGTATGTATTCATATCAATAACTGTTTACCTAAGTCCAGCCTGTGTATGTGATGGATAGGTATGGCTAAATTTTTCTCTATTCCCTTTACAGCTGCAGCTGAGTGGGCTGTGAATCAAGAAGCCCATGCCAGTAGGCTGCAAAGGCTGTGTCGCAAAGCTGGTGAGTAAGAATCCTGCTTGTAGTAGTCATACCAAATAAATACAAAGTAGTAGAAAGTCACATGTCCATATAAAAATGTGTATGGGTTGTACTGAATAAACCAGACAATCTGACAATAATAGTCCCATATAGGTGATATTTTAATAAAACCATAACTGCCTGGCAATAAAGTTCTAAATCCTGGACTGGTTGTGTTTACTCTGGTATTGTATGGCTTTTAGTGTTGCAGCCTCTGAATAGTAATGTCGTGTTAGCCACTGTTACCCACACTGTGCTACATAAAAAATATGTCTAGGAATGTCTGCATAAGACTATTATAAGTACAAGGTCTGACTGTACAACCAAGAGAGACTTAGACAAAAAACACTGAAGGCACAGACAGCAGTTTATAAATAGCTCACTCTGATGAAACTCAAACTGTTGTATTTTTACAATCCTGGGAGTGGAAGTAAGCTGTATGCATACACCTCTCAACTGTACAGATTTTCACAGAATGTCCAGATAATTGGCTCATATTTTTGGCCTGTTCCTCTGTCTCCCTGGCAAATCACTGGGATTGGGATGATCTCAGAATTGTAGTCACTAAATAATGACATACATTTGATTTTCAGACTTCAAATCCTTCAGAAAATGTACATTAAAGCAAATCATGTTACTGTAGCAACTCTTCAATATTCAAAATATGTCCCTATTTGTACCCCCATGTTGTCAAGCTTTGTCCAGAGTGTGTGCATTAAGAGTTTTAGAGGTATGTGGATAATATTAACTATGAATCTGGGAATATGTGTAGAAACAGTCAGATAGTGTTAACAAACATCCCCCCCACAGGTCTTTCCGATAAGAAAAGTGTAACTGCCTGGCAATAAAGTTTTAAATCCTGAACTGGTAGTGTTTACTGTGGTATTGTATGGCCTGACATGTAGCATTCACCAACATCTGATATCAGAATAGTACTGCTGTGTCAACCACTGTTTCTCACACTGTGCTACATAAAAATATGTCTAGGTATGTCTGTATAAGACTGTTGTAATTACAAGGTCAGTTTGTACAACCAAGAGAGACTTACAAAGAAAACACTGAGAAAAAAAGACAGCATTGTCTAAATAGCTCATTCTGATGAAATAGAAATTGTTGTATTTTTAACAAACACAGCCATGGTTCGAATCATGGGAGTGGTAGTAAGATGTATGCATAATCATACCTCTCAACTGTACAGATTTTCCCAGAATGTCCAGAT
>NC_056728.1:1224602885-1224625385 GCF_019279795.1 Protopterus annectens | reverse complement strand
CATTTAATAGGTGCTGAAACAAACCATTGTGTTAAGGGTGTGCACACGTATGCAACCCACATATTGTATGCATCTCATTCAGCATCTGCATGACTAACACACTTGTTTGATACTGCATTGCATTTCACAGGTCATATGTCACATATCAGGTGTGTGTAATGTTAACATATGCAATATTGTGGCCCCATTGCATATCATGGAAGAGGATGGCATGTCAAAAAGGGTGTGTACACTCTTCATGTCAGTGTAATCGGATTTTATTGCTCATATATGCACTGCTGATGGTGAGATCTGCAAATCAGAGGTCAGACATTCACTATTGACATCTGTCCTCATATCAACCCAGGTTTGTGTCAGACAAACACATATGGGCTGTGATAAACAGAGCAAACATAACTGCCACACATATACACATTCAGCAATGGTGTGTACACTCATGAGGTATGGTGCACAGTACATGCCAGTGTGCTGTACAGGTGCACAGCAATACTGTGTACCTGGATGCAGTGTGTTCCAGGGGAAGGGGCATCACCTACTAACACAACTCATGCATCACAGAGATGTATAATGTTGGTAACAAGGATTGAGTATGGCTGCAGTGCATGCTGTTGAGTGCCATATGTCATGCATGTTGACTGCTGGGTAATAAGAGGTCTGTGTAATATCTTTGTGCCATCTCTCCTCTAAGTGTGTGTGTGTGTGTGTGTGTGTGTGTGTGTGTGTGTGTGTGTGTGTGTGTGTGTATAGGTAAACCATAATGTACAGGTCTTAAATTACATTTTTTTGTTTGCCCATCACAGGCGGTGAGGTGGGTCAGGATCCCTCCTGCAGGCAAACTGATGTTAGTGTGCATACAGACTTTGACAATGATGATAGGTATGATGAGGCACAGGCAGGGTTGTCAGGGGCTGAAGCTGTGCCACTGGTTGACATCCCACTTTTATCCAATCCATCCCCACACACAGTCTCAATATCCATACATACCCCATCACCAGTGGCCATAAATGAGGGACAGTTGGTGGGTGGTGGCTTGGGACAGGACAGTGTGGGGACTATGGCAAGTGTGTCTGTACACTGCAGTCATTGCCAGATTACCGGTGAGGTACCACACAGGCAGATGTACAGGGGTGCTCATAGGAGGGCTGCTGGCCATTATGCCTCTGGCAGAAGTGCCACAGCAGGAGGCACCAGATGCAAGTTTTGGGCCATTATGGAGGCACAGGCATGTATGGAACGTTACACCAGAATCTGAGGCTCCAGAGGGCTACTCATTCTGCTGTACTTGACAACATCCATGATCTTGCAGGTGCCCACCATTGTTTTACAGTGGTCCAGTAGAGACAGTTGGGTGAGATGGTGGGAATCCTCGACTGTGTGGTGTCTGTGGTAGAGCATGTGGTGGGAGTAGGGCGGTGGCCACATGACATAGATCAGCAACACCAAAAGGTGGAGGTCTACATGGACGTAACAAGTTACGGCCACTCCTATAGTGACCGTACCAGCACCAGCACTGCAGAGAGGTGCTGTCCCCACCACAATGTAGCAGGTCACATGCATGTGGTCCTGGCTGGTCCCAAGAGGGAAGCAGATCCAGTGGACAATTGTCATCATCAGGGGAGAGTAACATATCTGGGCTTCTGTCTGGTACTGCCTGTAAAACCCCTGGCAGGCAAAGTTCATGTGTCCATGGCCAGAGACAGTGAACTGTACACCTTGCCATGTATGGTCTGCAGCTGTCCAACAAACCCCTGCATAAGGCAGCCACATGGCAGACATGTGCATACATACAAACACACTTCGCCAACACAGCTAGGGCACCTCCATACCTACACACACCACATCTGCACAGCCCATTTAATAAAGAACCCCCTAACCCACACACATGATGACAACCAAATGGCTCAGCCTAGGCCTCTGGCAAACCTGCAACACACCCTGTGCATATGATGATACCTGTGCCACATCCCTGTCATCCATAACATCAATGTAGGGACATGCTGATGTGGTTCTGATGCACATGGTGAATGTCCTAAGGTTTAGCAATGTAATGCTGTTTAACTTGTTTTCAGCTGGAATGATTAATGCTTACATGTCAGGGTGTGTAGCTGTCCAGCCATGATGTATTATAGCTGTTATTAACACTGACTGATTATGGTCTCCATAATGTATTCTGTTTGTGTTCTAGGTGTCTGTGTATCAGCAGGATGTTGGTCTGCAGTCCTGTCCTACAAGGGGTGTAGCACTGTTGTGTAACATTAACTGTGTCATATCCTGGGTACAGCTGAACACAGGTAACAGGTCTGTATAATAGTTACTGCATGTGCCACATGGCTAATAGGTCTGAGGGGTGTATACAGGTGAGTGCATT
The DNA here is from genome assembly GCF_019279795.1 of Protopterus annectens. Taxonomy (NCBI): domain Eukaryota; kingdom Metazoa; phylum Chordata; order Ceratodontiformes; family Protopteridae; genus Protopterus; species Protopterus annectens. The sequence goes on along the minus strand of NC_056728.1, from coordinate 1,224,623,017 downwards.
GTGGCTGATGTCAGCAGCTCTTCTACAGTGGACAGTTGTAAGTGTACTGGGTGGCACACAAACAAACACACACACACACACACAAACACACACACACACACACACACACACACACACACACACACACACACACACACACACACACACACACACACACACCAACTTTGGTGTTGATGCAATACACAGAGAATACTGTTCACATGGATGTACTTCATTTTGCAGTGAACTCATTTTGGCCTATGTAATTCCACCCAGACCAAATTGCCAAAACATCACATCAGGAAATAATCAGTTTGCCAGTTTAATTTCATTGATGATGGTATTGGCAGTGTATATGTCCTCTTTCCCAATGTAGTGCAATCTTGGAGTTGGTAAACGTAGGTATGCTGGTGTGGGTGACACAAGCCCCTACTTTGGAGGGTGTAGGGTTGTGTAGAACCACACATAGTGTGATTAACAACAGACCATTTGTAGAACAGCCCCATCCACATGAACCCTGTTAAACCAACATTACTTCAAATGTCGAACAGCAATACTTACATTATGTCCTCATGTCTGGAACATCCCCCTCCTGTTTGTTGGCCTGTCTCCACAGTGTATGTTGTAAGAGGTATTTCCAACTACCCTCTGTGATGCTGTTTGTCAAACACCCACATGAAGTCCTGCTCACAGTGAAGGAAAAGGGCCAATACCCACATGAAGTGCTTAGTTATAGGAGTGTGTTTCCATGCAATTGGCTATAGGAATGATACCACAGCTGTTCCATATGCAATTAGCAAATGGGGGACTCTAATTCATGCACAGGCCATCAGCTGATCATGAGCATTAACTACAAAAGTCAAGCTGCTGCCTATGCAAAACAGATGCACTTTTCCACATCCATCAGAGAGGCAGAGAGAGAGAAAGAGTGTGAGAGAGAGAGAGAAAGTAAGAAAGGAAGGGAGTAAGAGCCAAGCGTATTTGTGTATGATCTGTGGGTGGAGAGTGGTATCTGGGTATTATAATGGTTACCTATATTGTTTACTAATCCATACTGGCACATAGTAATTGCACATGACTGTACACATTTATGGCTGTGGATTGTTTACAACAACCTCTACAGTGTTTGAAAACTGTTGGCCTTGTAATGTGGACATTGGGACATAAAGGTCCTCAATATAATGATGTACCAAAACCGACACTGCAATGGATCCTGTCATTACACAATCACCCCAACACGATACTGATGACACACACTTACCAGTACTAAGTTTCAAACCCATACCTGACTATGTATTGCTATTACAGTGTTACACAGTTATTACATGGGCCACGGAGCTTAAATGTTGGAGAATTGTCAAAAGGTATCTTTGAAGGTGAGTGACATCAGCAGCAGTGCTAAAGGAGGGGTAAGGAAAGTTTAGTAAGTGTGAATGTCCACAAAATCAGGTGTCAAGAAAGACACACTCACTCTCTTACAGAAATAGACACATTAGCAGGGTCAGGATTAGAACTCCTACCTAGTTTGCTACACTACAGTATTACACAGTTATCGCAAGCACCACAGAGCTTAGAGGGATGAAACATGGCCAAGGGGTTATTTCAAGGTGACTGACATCAGTAGCTGTGCTAAAGTAGGGCAATGGGAGGTGTAGTGAGTGTGAATGGCTTCAAAATCATTCATCTCCACACACACACACACACACACACACACACACACACACACACACACACACACACACACACACACACACACACACACGCACACACGCACACACACACACTTGCCAGTACTGAGATCAATAGGTTCATTGCTTTACAAGTGTGTAGTAGGTGAATGAGCCCGAAGGCTGTACAAGGCTAAGCCAAGGGAATACCTTGGCATCAGGCCACATGACAATAGTCCCCAGTTTGGCTCAGGAGTGCAGTTCCTGGAGTGGTCCCCAGGGGTGGGTATTGTATTCACCATCCACTCATGTGGGTTACTACTGTGGGTGGCCATTGATGTGCACTGTTTCCCATGTATGTGATCTATATTCCATAACATGGACAGTGTCTGTGTTGTGCACATGTCCCACCCGCATGTTCTTTGATATGTGGAAGTGTACTTGAGGTCTCTGGGGTATGTTGTGTGGACAGATTGTTATCTTCTGGTCTAGCATTTCTGACCTCATTTGGTGAGACCTGGCTATGTAACTGAGGTCATGCTTGCACCTACATTGACAGCATGATATGAGTATTCAGTGGAGTTAGTGGTGTCTGTCCATACATGGCATGTGTATAAGTTATGGTATTCCCTTTGTGGGTTATGTTTGCAGACTCTACAGTTGTTGCAGGTGTCCAGTGGGGAACATAGCAAAAGGGTGACTGTACACATTTATTTGCCTACTGAGAGGATGGAACAGGGTGCCATGTCCTTTACTTGATGGATAACACACACTCACTCAGGAGATGTAACACATCAAAGTATTTTCTGATGTCAGTTGCATTGTTGTGGTCAACAGGCATGTAGTCCACTGCAATCACACTGTGGTTACTATCTGTGAGGCAATATGCAGGGAACTACCAATATAGTGGTTGCTGTCTAGCCAAGTGTGTTTGTGTATGAGACGTGGGTGGAGAGTGTTCTCTGAGTAATAGAAGGGTTGCCTCTATTGTTCACCAATCCATAATGTCACATGTAGGGCTATGGATTGTCTACACCAACCTCTCTGGTGTTTTAGACATCTGCTGCCCTTGTAAGGTGGACATTGTGACATATACTAGGTCCTCAACATAATAATTTAGCAAAACCCACCCCACAATGGATCCTGTTATTACACAATCACATCAACCTCCACACAGGATACTTATGACAGACACACACACACTTGTAGTACTAAGATTCAAACCCCTACCTAGCTATGTATTGCTATTATATTGTACCACATTTATTGCATGTGCCACAGAGCTTATAGGATGGATGCTGTCCCAAGGTACTTATAAGGTGAGGAACATCACCAGCCCTTGTAAATACTGGCATTGGGTGATGTAGTGGGTGAGAGATCCCAAAAATAATTTTACGCTGCATACACATTTACATTTGCCAGTGGTGAGGTTCAAACCTCTATCTAACAACCTTTATGGACCATTATGTTATGCATTTACCACATGCATCACTGACCTTACATGGTTTAGGGTTGGCAACAGGAACTTCTAAGGTGGATGATATCTGCAGGACTGTTAAAGTCAGGCTCTGAGATATGTACTGGGTGTAAATGAGGCCAAAATCTTTGAAGTACAGGCATACATATGTACACACACAAACACTAGCCACAGATGAAATTCAAACCCATACCTATGTAGTTACTGCTACTACATTGTTCCACGTTCATGGCATGTGCTATGGAGCTTACATGTTGGAGAGCTGTGCCAAGGTATTTTTAAAGGTGACTAACATCAGCAGCAGTGCTAAAGGAAGAATAAGGGGAGAGTAATATGTGTTAATGTCCATAAAATCAGGTATCATCAAAGACACGGACACACTCTCACACAAACAGTTTCAAGTTGCCATGTCTGGGATTAAAACTCCTACCTAACTAGTATGCTACAGTATAGTATTACACAGTTATCGCAAGCACCTTGCAGCTTATATGTTGGAGAGCTCTCCCCAGGTATCTTTGAAGGTGACTAACATCAGCAGCAGTGCTAAAGGAGGGGTAAGTGAAGAGTAGTAAGTGTCAATGTCCATAAAATCAGGTATCATCAAAGGCACACACACTCTCTCACACAAACAGTTTCACAGTTACCATGGCTGGGATTAGAACTCCTACCTAACTAGTTTGCTGCACTATAGTATTATGCAATTTTGGCAAGCACCATGGAGCTTATATGTTGGAGAACTCTCCACAGGTATCTTTGAAGGTGAGTAACATCAGCAGCAGTGCTAAAGGAGGGGTAAGGGGAGAGTAGTACGTGTCACTGTCCATAAAATCAGGTATCACCAAAGACACATGCACTCTAGCACACAAACACACACAATTGCATAGTTACTATGTCTGGGGTTAGAACTACCTAACTAGTATGCTACACTATAGTATTACACAGTTATTGCAAGTGCCACAGAGCTTATGGAGCTGTAGTTCTCCAAAGGGTTATTTCAAGGTGACTGACATCAGCAGGAGTGCTAACATGGGCAATGAGAAATGCAGTGTGTGTGTATGGGCCATAAACCATTCCTCTGGAAACACACACACACACACACACACACACACACACACACACACACACACACACACACACACACACACACACACACACAAACACACACATACATACACACGCACTCAGTCACACACAACTTTACATTTGACAGGACTGGGTATACAAATGCTAGATGAATACTGATTTGTACTATCGTGTTACACAGTTATCACAAGCACCACAGACACTATAGGGCTGAGGGCTGCCAAAAGCAATACAGTGATTGACATCAGCACATCATGTGATATCGGCCAATTGGATGTGTGGCGAGTGGGATAGGCCTCATAATGGAAATCTCTCTGTCACTGTCTGTCTCTCTCTTCCCCACATCTATGTGTGTGTATGTTTGACATATTATAGTGTGCTGGCATTGGATATGTGTAAATATTCCTGTCCAATGTGTGTGCAAAGCATGAATGGTGTACAATGTGGTGTGTGTGCACAGACATCTTTGACTGACAGATATGTATGGTTCACTGTGTTGTCAGACATGGGCTTCATTTCTCTAAGTGTAGGAGCATGTCCAGTATGACCTTCTGTACTTGAGTGTGTGAATCCATTCCAGGTAGGTTGTACTCCAGTCCAGGGTTTGGTGTTCTACACCTACAGCTAGCAACCTGTTTCTCCAGGATATCTGTAGACAGGTTGACAGTATGGAGTCACAATGAGCGACATATAGCGGGATACTGTAACTATTGCTGTCTGTGCTGCTTGTGTTACATGACTGGTGTTAGCAGAGATATTCAGACATATGTACTGTTTTACGTTGTGATGTATTATGTCATCAACTACTGACAGGTATACTTATTTGCTCACAGTTATTTCCTGGGAAATACAAGATGAATGAAGCTGTGTCCAGTATTGTGATCTGCTGCCTACATATTCTTGCACACTCATGCCATTCTGGAGGGGTAGCTGCAGATACTTGCTGATGGGTCTGTGTAAATGGTCCAGCACCTTGGTACTATGGTGGTTGAAGATCCCCTTCTTGTACATATATTGATATAACAGACTTGTCATATCCTGCTGTGGCTATACCTCTCAGCTGTACAGATTCACCTAGGTTACCCAGAGAGGCAGCGCTTATATATCTGGTCAGTTCCCCTTCACATTGTGGTGTACAAGCAGGTTTGTAGCCACCCATTAATGGGTTTGCAGGCAGGCATTGTATGGGCACACACCAGAGTTTTAGACTTCACACACTCCATGACCTCCATGCTTCTACACCACTCCACTCTGTTATTCTATCCTCTTCCTAACATTATGTGAGCAATATCTGATAAGTATCCATTAAGTTGTCCCTTCATCCCAGTGGTATTTAGGGTTTTGTCCACAGTTATTGCAGTAGGAGATGGTGGGCATGCTACTGGAATTTGTCAACATGGCCTTGCATTTGTGTTCTGTTGACTGTGTTATGTTGTTAGTTGGGACCCCATGAGATAACATGCATTGGCACTATGGGTGAGGCAGAGGCCTTTGACAGAGGACTGTAAGGCATTTGGTAGTGATTCAGGCCATCTGTAGCAGGTCAGTGCATTCTGTCACTCCCACATTCCCAGGCTGCGAGCCACTGGATTCCCCTGGGGTGACAGGGTACGTGTGTGAGGTGTTAATGGCAATAGTTCCTGTTCATATTAATCCATTGGTCACAATGCTGGCAGGGTGCTGCTAACAGCTGGGGACACACCTGCATGGGACACCTCTTCAGCATGCTGCATTCTGTGGGTATTCCCATGCAGAAGTGGGGGGGGTCATACTGTACTCATTCCCAACAGCAAGGATATGACCTGTGATAAACCTGTGGCTGATGGTGGGGTGAGCTGAGTGCATGTGTGATATGGAAGCTTCTTGCAGCTGACTCACAGATATACACAGGACATTCCCCTTATGCTGCTTTGTGCAGGGACATAGGCAGTCTCTCATTACTTCATAACTGTGCCTTTTGTGGTCTGCAGTGATTGGCCAGACTACATCAGTATTCAATACTTCACAGACAACTAATGTGCTGCTAACCTGCATGTACAATTCCAAAGGTGTGTGTAGTTGACAGTTACATTTTATGTACTCTGTCTAGGGTACTTTCACCTGTGTACTGTGTGTATGTCTGAGCCCACATTCATGGCATGTCCATCTTTCAGATGGTGACAGATATTGACATCTGGACAGTGAGTATGGATGACTGCTGACATGGGTATTGCTGAGAAGCATTGTGGTTGGCACTGCAGTTGTCAGAACATGGCCCTGTCATCAACAGTACTGTCCATAGGCCACCAAGACACAACCCTCCATCCCTACGTGCTGACCACTTCCAGACAATATTGAATACACAACAACCTAACCCATGGATCCCTGCATATTGTACACATGCAACAATCTATCCTGTAGATTGGGCCAGCTCAGGTAATCTGTGCTCCACTGTTATTAAACACACACGTACATGTTACTGCATTTCAGCATAGGATTGTGGGGGGGCACACCTGTCGACTTTAAACATTTGTTATGACTGTACTGGTATTTCAGGTACTCTTGGCTTCCATTTCATTTTGTATTCTGACCTATCATACAGACTGGAGGCATATCAGTAGAGTACAGATCTCAGGTTTTATTGGCCTACATTTCAGTTACAGACTTCTTAACCTCCAGAAATAACATACAACTGCCAGACCTGTTGTAGTCTGTCTGTGTAAGTCTGGAGGGGGGCTGTTAACCACTGCCATCAATTGGAGGCCTTAGCCCAACCATTCTTTATGGTCATCTACACCTGTCCTGCTGGCTGAGGCTGGTGGTGGGTATGTGTACCTCACTGACATGCATTTGTGTGTCCTATGGACACACATTTGAGCCACTACATGTACTGCGGTGGGATTTGTCACCTTGTCTAGTACTGCCTACTTTGTTGACACCAGTATTTGTTATGAATTTCATGCTGTCCATATAGGTGTCCACTATCTGTTGCCATCCCATTCAGCCACCCGATTCCCTTGCATGCTCATGTCCATACCATAGATACAACTATCAGAACATACTACTTCATTCATCAATTGATAGGAAGAGTGACTTACCTTGTGGCTGTGCCAGTATAGAGGATGGTGCTGGAGGGCTGACTATGTTGGGTGCACATAGTACACTCCCTATACATGGTAAAGCACAGGTAGTGTCATGTTTGGCAACCCTTTTACTGTATGTGCGAGTCAGAGAGAGGTGTCATTCCCTGGGTCCCTACTGTGTCAGCGTATGTGCTATGCATTGCCTCTTTGCCAAAGCCTGGGCATACTGGGCATGCCTCCTTCTGCCTACATGGGCAGGCTCAGATTGCTCCTCCTCTGAGTCCTTCTGTGTCTCTGATGGCCTTGGCAATAGTGGGGGGCTGTGTGGCCTTGTCCCGTGCTGTTCCTGCTGCAGCTGTTTCCGCAGAATCGAATTGTGTAACATGGCACATACTATGAACATTTGTGCACATGCAGTTGGAGAGTACTGTAAGGCTCCACCGGATATGTCCAGGCAGTGGAACCCTGGCTTGAGCATCCCAAGCACACATTCTGTTATGATTCTGGTTTGTGCATGTGCCTCATTATGGAGTTCTTGTTCAGGTGTGTGTGCATTTCTGATGAGTGTCATCAGCCACGGCTCCAGTGCGTAACCATCATCCCCCACTAGGTGGCCATATGGGATGTCCCCACTGGCAAATAACCGGTACAGCTGTGTCATATGTCAGATGTGGGAGTCATGATAGCTCCCAGGGCTGTCAGCACACACATTCAAGATAATGCCCTGGGCATCGCACATGACCTGGCAGATGATGGAGGGGAAGCCCTTACGGTTTATGTAGACCCTACCCTCCTCGCCGCATGGTGCTTTCATGTGTATGTGTGTGCAGTCTATAGCACCCACTACCTCAGGGTATTCTGCTCGTTGGTGGGAAGAGATGCATATTCTGGTCAATGCCTCACGGGTTTTGAGGAAATATATGTGCTCACCGGCATGTGCTGACATGGCATCCAGGAACTGGTCGAGTACCCTGGATGTTGATGCCTGTGAGATCCCCATGATATCCCCAGTTGCCCTTTGGAAGGTACCTGTGGCTAGTATTCTTAAGCCTACACATACCTTGGTAGCCACTGGGATGGGTTCCCCTCTGTTGGTTCTGTGTGTGAGGTGTGGCCGGAAGAGCTCAACAATTTGCTGTAGAATGTCCCTGTCTACCCTATAACGCTCCACTATCTCCTACTCATGTGGCCCTGGTAGGTTACTCTGGGTCTGTACACTCTTTTCCTTTTCTTCACTGTAGGTTGGTCATCAGCATTCACATCCTCACCACCCTCAGCCTCTTCCACATATTGATGTATGAGAGCAACAGCAGCCCTTAACATTTTGTTAGTTTTATCAGGTAAAATTTCCCCGTCTGTGTACACCGGTGGTATAGAGTTTGCTAACTGGGATACATTTCACCTGCCAGCTATGCTAGTTCTCCTTGATTGCCTTCCTACTGCTGTTTTCCCTTCCCATTGCCTTCCCGTTTAAGCTCCAAGGTGTGGCATGCATACCCAGTGCTCAGATGTGAACAGAGCTGCTATTTTTTGGGTTTTTTTTTATTTGTTTCAAACCCGGTGTGTGGCGCTCACACTTGTTTAGGTGATGTAAACATTGCTAGGCAGCCTGAGACACACCCCTTTCCTTAGCTGTGCTTAGCTAAGGGCAAACACAGGCCACAGAGCTCCAATAAGCTTACAGCATGCATGACACACCCCCTTATGAGGTCATCTACCTCTTATACTTATACCATGGTGTTGCTGCACCTACACAGTTGGGCAAGTTAACACTGAGAGAAAATCTGTGATTCAGTATCAATCCCCTCATTTGCATAAAACAGAATGCTAATTCATAGTTACCACACTCACACTGAGCCTTCCTCCTTAGCAACCACTATTCCCTGGTATTGTTGTCTTATGCATGCCATTGACTATAATTGGCAAAATGCTGATTTGGGTTTAAAAACTTATTTCCAACTTTTTCCTTATTTTCGGGCCGATCCCGTTTGCGCATCGCTGACCTATGCTTAAACGGACGAAATCGGCCAAAAAAATAAAAGTTATTTTTTTATAATTTTGCAACTATTTTTCATGCTAATGGCCATATATTTGGGCATTGACATGCCTACTACATTGAATACATCCTTTCTTTGGAGCTGTCATGCCTCCATTTTGTAATTTGCAGAAATGTATTCAGTCAGTAACCGAATACATTTCTGCAGGTTACACTATTCCTGCACAGATGCCTGCCTGCTTCCTGGATCATGAATTCACCTTATTTGCATGGTTTTCACCAGCAAATGGGGTAATTAGCATATAGCAGTAGTGTCCGGGTAGGAATAGTGTTGGAGCACTCGTGCATGTCCCAGGAGCTTGTTCCTGGATTGCTCATCAGCCATATTGCGTGCAGCAGCTCTTGCACTATTCCTACACTCCATGCAGAGCTTGCTGAATCTGGGGGATATCTTCATTGCAATACAGTGTGTCTTGGTCAGTCTTCACAATGTCATAAAATGGTGCTTTTACAATATGTCTTAACTCCGTAGAAATAAACATAACACTGATGTTGTTCTGATGTGGAAGTTACTTATTTCCTTCCCCATGTTCTCTGTATTCAGCAGTAGTTCCTCAAGTCCAATCATTCAAACTTTCTGCTTACAAAAAAGAAATAGGTTATTTATGTGTCTTTTGATGATAGTGATATTAGCAGTCCTTAACACATTGACAAATATCTTGTTGATTTGTTGTATAGTTTCTGGCACAGACACTACAGTACCCAACAAAGTGAAATATCAGTACATTGACATCTATACAAAGTGAAGTTTTCAAACTAGAAAAGAAAGTTTCTACTTTACAATAATCAGCATTCTTTATTTTTCAGTCCATGTCTACTTTAATTGGTGAGTTATCTATTTTGATTTTACTGTGTGAGTTACTAGCATCAAAAGGACCATGAAATGTCCACATGCCATCGGTGTGTATTACCAGAGCTGCTAACAGATCTGTGCAAAACTGTTCATGTCTAACAAGATGCTTATTTATTTATTGATTGATTGATTGATTGATTGATTGATTGATTGATTGACTGACATTTGATTACTGGTAAAGTCCGACTGGGTAGAAGCCCATTTTCAGAGGAGGACTCGGGAGGAAAGCTCCAAATTATTACAAAACATTTATAAACAATAGTTTTACAATCTTCAAAAATAAAACAAAGGCATCTGCAGTTTAAATAATTATAACAAATCTGTAATAATATAAAACATTGATTAAGAATAAATACAAATTATATGACAATCATTTAATATTTATGGAAATTGTAGACAGTTTGTAGATAAATTAAAGGTAAGTAAGTCTAATGCAAACAGGAATTGCAATATGAAATTAGGGAAAACAGGCTTATAGTGTATTTAGAGAGAAAGTCAGGGAAGAGAATTTGCTAGAAGTAAGGAAATAAGTGAAGAAGGGAGAGTAAGGAGGTATAAGGAATGAAAAGGTACTTGTTCACATTTTGGAATATAGTTTATCCTGGTTTTCATCAAGGACAGAGACAGATTTAAGTTAGGAAGTCTTTCAGAGTGGTTTTGAAACATGGGGGGGGGGGGGTATTAACCTGATGGATACAGGGAAAGAGTTCCACACCTTAGCAACCTTGTATGAGTACAGACAATGCCCAGCAGATTTAATAGGTTTGGAGACAGACAGGAGTTTTTGGTCACTGGATTGCAATGACCGAATGGGAACATAGTTGTGTAGAATGTTTTTTAGTGCTGGACAGGCAGATGGATGTTGGATAATTTTATAGGTGATAAGAAGCTGTGTATACGTTAGTTGATGTGGCAGTTCTAACCAATTTAGGTGTTTTAGTGCTATGCAGTGGTGGGTTCTGGAAGGGGTATTGATGCAAATTTAACAGCTTTATTGTAGCATTGTTCAAGTTTTAATTTTTATGAAGTCTGGAAGTTAGTGGGGATGGGAGCACCATAAAGAAGTGTGGGGAGGAGATAAGTGGTGGCAACTGTAGTTTTAGTTCCATCAGTGAGAAAGCTTTTGGCTCTGTAAAGCATCCCTAGTTTTTGATTAGGTTTTTTTATGCAATTTTGTATATGCAAGTTGAATGTAAGCTTATCGATCTACTACACCCCAAATAATTTGCAATGAGAAGTGACTTCAGTGGTTGTATTATCAAGAGAGAGGACTTTAAATGTTGTTTTTTTTCAAGAGACAGTGATTTTGGGGGAAAAGAGTAGTAGTTTTTTTTTTTTTTTTTTTTTTTTTTTCTTTTGATTGAGCATGAGTTGTGAGTCATGAAGCCATGTTTCACTGGCTGTTAAAGCTTTCTGAATAATCTTTCAGAGGTGTACCATGTTGTCAGATGTACAAATGGGAGTGAAATTATCTGCATATTGTACTAAGGTGGTCTGTTGTGTGGATGTATAGAGGGTATTGGTGAAAATGTTAAAGAGGAGGGGACCAAGGACAGAGCCTTGTGGTACACCAATGATGACTGGGAAGTAAAGAGAGAGCATGGAGTGCCATTTTACTGACTGATACCTATTGAACAGGTAGCTTTTGAACCAGAGAAGGGCAGGCTGAGAGAGAGATTTATTGAGGACATTGGCAGTAAAAGGTTGTCATGACAAACTAAATCAAAGGTGTTAGACAAGTCTAGAAATAAGAAAGAGACTAGTTTACCTGTACCTCTAGCTTTATTGGCAGTATCTATATAAATTAGAAGGGCAGTGCTAGTACTATGGGAAGGACAGAAGCTATGTTTTGTAGGAGATAGGAGTTCTTCCCACAGAAGATAGTCTAGTAAATGTTTTTGAATACATTTTTCAAGTATTTTGGATAGGGTAAATAAGATTTCTATAGGTCTAAAGTTATTAATGTCTGTTGAATTTCCTCCTTTTGAAGAGGGATAATGTGTGACTTTTTCTAGAGAGAGGGAATGTGGAATTCCTGGATTGACCTGTATATAATGATTGAGACAGGACAGGCAATGTTATTGGCTGCTATATTTAGGTACTCATTTAGAAGGTCATCAGCTAAAGAAGAGCACAATCTAAGTTTGTTTAATAGTAGTTTTATATAGGATGTAGCCAAAGGTTGGACAGTGAAAGTGGATATGATGATATGTGGATATTGGACAGGGTTGGGATTAGATGTTGAGGAATCCTTGGTTAGAGATGCTATATAGTTTATCAAAATCACAAATTACACAAAATAATCTGTTCATATGAGTAACTCACAAAACTGACAATGGCAGAGTAAGGGGGTCAGTATGTCTAATGTCATGCTGAGTATTCAAATTTGGTATTATTCAACATACTGTCTCCCCTGCACCTTTTACAACAGTAGCTTAAGTTCTGTTGTAGTACAAGCATACTGCACAACACTGAACTTCATGTTTCGCAGGGGGACAAGCTCCCCAACTCTGAGATAGCAATACAGTGAGAAAAGGATAAATTTCCCAATCTCCACTGTACCACAATCTCTATTTGGAACATTGACCAAGTATCAGTAAATGCACAGTAGCTTTCGCTGTACCGGACACTCACAAACATGAAGGTCAGTAATACAGGATAAAGTCAACTGTCATTTGACATCCCATGTTTGCTGAACCTATATTCTGTATTTTGATAGTAAACCATGCTACACTATCTATAAAATAAGATTTGAACTATACTGCAGTTTCCAGTGGTGAGTTATCGGGAGAGGGTTTGGAGTTGAATTTTTGGCTGGGATGTATGATTTCTTTAATGGATGTCCAAAATTTTTAGGGTTGTGTTTAGTATTATTCTGAAAGTTATTTTAGTATAGTTTATTGTCTTCATTTATTTGCTTTTTAGTACAGACTTGAGAACATCCAACTCACCAGCACTCTGCCTGTATTCTATATGTAAGTTTATTTCAGAACTGTGTTTTCCCTTAAATATAGCTAGGAACTAGGAAGATTAGATTATTTTTTTTCTGTGTGGATGTCAGAACTTTTCTACTGTATTATTTTAAGTATTCCCTGTGATCTCTGAACTATTGACTAGCACTGTGTAGTAAGAAGTATTGTTTTGTGTTTTTATTATTTATTATTAAATATTTTTTAAAACTTTCAACTGTGGCTGTTTTGTGCAGAGATAATTTAATTCCAGAGTACATTGCATGTATATAGTGATATTGGCCAAGCCACTCCAATAAGCCTTGACTGTTTAGTTGCACTTACCATTTGGATACTAATATTGCACAGTAATAATTGAACACCCTTTGATAAGGGCTTTTTTAGTGCTGATAAATATTAGTGGGTGGTGGCAATTGGTACTTCCCTATAGTCTGGGTGAAAGGGTCACAGCTGGATAACCTTTGCCAGCCTTTCCCAGGAGTGTCTGTGTGGTTGTATTTAACTCTTATCTCAAAGTGTGTGTGTGTGTGTGTGTGTGTGTGTGTGTGTGTGTGTTAGCTACTTGGGCAGGGACATAAAGCACTGGTTGGACAGAGAGGGTGCTGGAGGTTTTAGCTTGCCCACTAGACTGAGATCTGGACCCTATAGTTGTGCCAGTGGGGAGTCTTATTGGGAACCTGGACAGAAAGGGGGGAACCAGCCCCAGATTGATTGTGATCTCTGTGTGCTCTTAAGGGAAGTTGTACTTTACTGTGTGTGTATTTATTATCCTTTTCCTATATGGATGCCCCTCACTGGTGTTAGTTGTGAGGATTGAGGCTCCTTGATTGCTGGGCCAGTGCATGGGTGTCACATATTAATTTAATTAAAGTTCATGCTAGATGTAAGGGAGTTATTGTTTATGTCCAACCAATGACATTTACAATACCCCATAATTTTTATAGCCTGCTTTTGAAACTGCCACATTTTTTACTCTGTGTGACACATTTAGTTCAGATATTAAAAAGTGAAATTGCATTTACATCTGTCATCTGTAGTAATTCCACAGTATTCAATGTTTTTCCTATCGTTGCCATCAAATTAAATTACTGAAGCCACCATGAATACAGCAATTGCATCTTCAGGCACACCTGCAAGTGATTTTATGATAATATCATCTTTTCTGAGGAAAAAGACAATTATAGATGTAAGCTGCAGACAATTTATACTTTATAAATGCATGTGTCTATGTCAAAGAATGGTATTAGTAAAAAAAAAAAGTAACAATGGAATAACAAACTATTGTTTTAATAAGGTTTTGTAAGACAGAGAAGCATGTAGACTACAAGATCAAGTGGCAGTCATCAGTTGTCAAAATCTGGTTTCTTTGTTTCTTGAAATCATGGTTAATATAATGAAAAAGAACAGAGAAACTGGAGGTCTAGATGATAGTGCTCAAACCTACCTTATGAAACACAAGTATGTAGTCTATGAGTCTTCACACCTACCTTATGAAACCACGTGTGTAGTCTATTAATGCTCAAACCTACCTTATGAAACCACAAGTATGTAGTCTATGAGATCATATGAAGGAGCATATCTTTTCTGATTTTCAGTAAGTTTCTAGATGTGGAAAATTTTACCTTGCACCTGCATAGTCAGAAATGTACAAGCACATGGAATTCTATATAAAAATGCATAGTGATCTATAAGGTCTATTCAGTAATGTATTCCTCTCTCTTCATCCCAAGCTAGTACCAAATACATTTTTGTGCTAGGATGAACAAGCTTTTCAGTGGCCTTTTCAAATACAGAAGATAAATGACTGATGCATATGGATTTCCAGGTTATTTCATGACTAGAGCAACACATCAGTTTCAGTCATGCAAAAGGAAGACAAATCATTTTCCTTAAAATTATCTTGGACTGAGTACTTTTCAACTTCTGGAAGTGACTGAAATGACTACAACTATATTTAGTATGAGACGTCTTTCTGCTGTTTCATTCTGATTTTGATATATATCACTATAAAAGAAGATAGGCCTCCCTGAACAGTTACCTTATCCCCCTGGATACTGTATCCTCCAAAAATCCCCACTATAATTACCTACCTTGGAGCCATCTTTACTTCTTCTCCATATTAATGCTCCCCATGAAACTACCCAAGGAAGAATATTGTACAGTTTTTAAATACCTCACAATGATACAAAACATCTTCACTAATTTGTTCTACTATTCTGAAGCATTTTGATATATGGCTTGAATTTGCATATCTCGGTGTTATATCTCTTGTTTTTTTAACACTAACATCATGTACTTATAATTATTTTCACTAAACAGAATTTCTTATGCTAATATGTTACATCTTGCTTCATTTTCATGAGTTTCTCTTTGGTCATATCCTTCCTTCTTTTTTTGTCTAGCACTTACAGTAAGCATTGTTTTGCATCTCATACAACTTATAACCTTTCTTTTAATATATTCTACTCTTCATAATTAATAACTTTATTAGATTTTTCAAAAATTTGCAACATAAATGGTTATTATATTTTAAGGCATATACATTTATTCTACTATTTGGTAAAATCTTTATTTTCTCTTTAATTTTAGCATAACATCTTAGTAACTTTGCAAGTCCATGTTCATTCCTTCCATTTCCTCATTTCTGCTTCAGCTATTGGTCATGTAGTATATATGACAATATTTCTACTTAAATTGCGTATTTGCTTAACAAATCAACAAATTTGCACTCTTTTTGAAATTTCCTTTTTCATAAATAAGTTTTCAAACAGAAAATACTTTTATAGGACCGATTATTAAATTGTCTGCCAATATGACTTATTTTTAACAAATAATTTCACGTCTGTATCATAGATATTGCAATTACCATTTCCCATGAAAATCACAAACTTCCTTGGAAATAAAACAAAGTAAATACCTTTACACAGCATCACCTCTCCCATATTTTTAATTTCAATATTTCTCAATAATTCTAAACCTACATTCACTCTGCTATTCATATATAACACTATCCATTCTTTCTGCTGTAATTTGTACATTTTCTTCTTTTAGAAACAGTTTAAAGCTAAAGTAATTTCATCCCTGAACATTTCTCCTCCACCACATGTACAGCTTTCCCCTCCTTCATTTTCTTTTCAACTTCTCACCTTCCTTCCTTAATAAACTAGCATTTACTAAAACTAAAATTGGTATCAGTTTTTCTAAAACACAGAAAAAATCCAACTGGCTTTATATTAAGTCCATACTATTTACATCCTAGCTTAAGTTTGTTCTTCTTTCGGCTTTTTCCGGTCAGGGGTCACCACAGCGGAACTCTGGTCCGCTAATGATTGGCAGTATATTTTTACAGTGTCGAGGTGCCAGCTCAACGCCCAACCTTCAACGAAGGCACGCCCATTCACGCATGTCTTTCGAACGCCACTCAACCGCGGGGAGGACATGCAGACTCCACACAGAAGGCGCTCCAGCCGAGAATCGAATGAGAGAACCTCTTGCTGTGAGGCAACAACGCTACCGCTGCACCACCATGGCTTACTACACCCTAGCTTAAGTACTTCAATATATTTTCTTTTTAACTGTTAATGTTCCTTTTTTCCCTTTTATCTCATTGATTTATTCATCTTATGTACTTTGTCATATTCATCAGTTTGTCTTCATCATCTTCTTGATTGCTTCTTTTTCCTTCATACACGTTTCCATTGATATTTTCATTGTAAACTGGTTCCATCATGACTTTTTCGATTGCGTTTTTTGTGTACTTTTTCTCTTTTATTTTCTTCCTCTGCTTTTCATTTCCTTCATCTGTTTCTCCTATTGTTATATCTTATTTTAGAAGTAGCTTCTTGTTTCCTTCATCTGTTTCTTCTATTGTTATATTATATTTTAAAAGTGTGTTTATTTACCTTGTCTTACAAATGGTTTATTTATTTCCTTCATTTGCTTCCATGAAACAATTTCAATTTATCTCTTTCTTTTGCAAGATTAAATATATAAAAGTGTGTGAATTTCCTCCACATGGATTACAGGAGTGATATGTTTTAAATAATTCATTTTATTAGATTTGTCATCTCACTATCAAGTATGTGATATTACATAATCCTAAATAAAGTGACACCGTTCCACTGAAGCTATAATATATAGTATAACATTGATTTATAGGTCATAGTTACAAGTGACTATGATATATGCTGTAATTTAACACACACTGCTGTTTTATATTTATTTATATCACTCCGTGGTTAAGAAATATGTGCAGATCTTTATCTATAACATAACACTAGCATCTGCATGCAGCTTTTTGGATTTGTGTTAAGACATAATATAACAATTCTGCCTTTTAAATGTTTCAGTTGTTTACTGGTGATTCTGTACTGATGTTTTATTTTCATATCCCTTTTACCTAACTAGGACATTGTGTCTCATTAACTGTCACACAATGTTCTCATTATTTTCTCTTACTTGTTTCTTAAAGCTCATTTTACGTCATCTCTTTTTAACTATCTGCACAACTTTCCCTTCCTCTGTGCCATTAGATTATCTCCATAATTTCATGTTCACACACTCACACACACACTCACACACACACACACACACACACACACATATATATATGTATATATATATATATATATATATATATATATATATATATATATATATATATATCACCATATAGACTAAGACAACCCTGCCAAGGTCATTAATACTTGCTTTTTCCACCTCTTCTCACTGCTTCCATCCATCCATCCTCCCCAAATAAATTAAACATCCAAGCTTACTTCACAGGCTTACTTCACAGGCTTCTCAAATATTATGCCTGACTCCTTCCTTACTTCCTTCCATGAGGTTTTTACCCCTCAAAAGTACAAAAACAAAAACATTAAGCCCATTTCCATATCCTGTATCTTCTTTTTGTTTGTTTGTTTTATTTTTTTCTCTGAATTTTTGAGGCTATAAAAGCAATTAGAAACGATCCACATGGCTGCATGACAGGAAAAAAATATGTAAATAATACGAAGGACAGCAAAAATCAAAACGTAGTGTAAAACTATCAAAATGTATTTTACTGGGGTGCTTTACTCATTCCTTCTCATATAATGGAGAGCTGTAACCCCACTCCCACACACTTGCTACTTTGATATATTACTCTGAAATCATTGTACGTTGGAGAATGTAAAATTCCCTGAGATACTCATCCTTGGATTTAGGAAGTAATGAAAACAAACTGCCTATTACTTACTGCACATTTTACTGTTGCCCATATGTGAGGTGATCTTCTGTCTTGCTTCCAGTCCACACATTTGAGTCCCAAGATATATTCATTCAATCATCCCTTTAAAGGTCTCCCAGTCATCTTCCCATTCATCCTTATCCTACTAAACAATGTTTTTCCCATTTGCTATTCAATCTGTAATTTTTTTAATTTCTTAACATTTATGTGTTTACATATCAGGTTTATCATTCCCTTTAAAAGTTTGATTCATTTCTCTGCTGGTGCTGTTTCTACCCCCTACCTCCCGTTAGCAGTCTTTATTATTACTATTGCTTTATTTTTGTTTTCTTCAGAGTTTTTTTTTTATTCTCATATTTTCCTAGGGTCTGATTCTTCAAAGCCTTATTTTTCCTTTGCAATTCACACCTCTTAGCTCATTCCTTCATAGCTCCTTAACTTTCCATATGTCCATCTGTGGTCATTCATTTTTCCCTCTCTCTCTCTTTATACATACTCCTGTAGTGTTTCAATGTTGTCTAGTAGCAGTTGTTCCAGTTCAAGTTTAACCCTTCTTCCCAGTTCACCACAACCTTTGCTCCTGCATCTTTCCTAACTTTCTAGATTTGCACTGTAGTGCCTGCTCTTTCTTTTCCTGTTTTGTTTCAAATATTTTTCACTTCTCTCTGCATGTTTTTATACCATTGCTCAATGCTTAAGGCAAAAATGTAATTTGTATACTTGGCAAATTCAGTTCCCCCATTTCTCTTTTTTTTCAAACACCTTTATTGAATTATCACTTGTGACATGGGCAAATTTGCATTCATATAAAAGTAATCACACTATAATTAACATAACAAACATTTTACTTCACATATATTGCTATATATCATAAAACCTAAGCAACATTACATAAATTATTCAATTCCTTCTTTTTTTCCTTTTTTTTTAAACAAGAAACATCTTTATTAAACCATCACTTACTATGTAGGCAACATTTGCAGGCAAAAATCCTAAATCTTCTAAATTGTGTTGCATATTTGGGAGAAATACATATATACTCCCATTGTTTCTTTGTGAATTGCTTATCCAGTCTCTCTTTCCAGTCCTTTCTAACCTCCTCTGATTGATTCTTATAGTTAGCATGCAATATTTTATATGCTCTACTAATTATTCCTTTTTTAATGGCAGCTTCTGTTCTAGATTCTATTAAAAACTCATTCATTAAGACCCCACCCCCCTATTTCTTTCTCTTTGGCTATACTCTGATGTCAATCCTTGATAGGGAAGGCAATTTCTAACCTACAGTCCAAATAAATTCTTGGCATCTACCCATTCTATCATTTTCCCTCTCTAGTTATTTGCTGCCAATGCTTTGGTTCCTTTGTCAGTTTTCTGCAATGAATTCTGCCCCCTCTTGCCTATTGTCTGTATGCCTAATTGCAGTCACCCCTACTGGCACAATCTCCTTTCTCCATTCCCATGCTGGTTTGGTTCTTAAAATACTTTCTGCTACTTTATGGATATAATATTCTGCATGATTATTGTTATTCTCCTTAAAAGCCAGCATCCAAAATCACAGTATCTCTTTGTTTCTTGAGCCCCCCCCCCCCCGTTTCAACATCATCCCTTTCCACTTTGAATTACAGTGTTCTGCTTGGCCAAGTATAGGAGCCTTGTAACTCTGAAATACCCCTTCAGATTGGGTAATTCCAATCTGCCATGTTCTAGTGGAACAATCAGCTTATCCCACTTGACTCTTGCTGTCTTCCCTTAC